>NC_064613.1:0-15611 GCF_023864345.2 Schistocerca serialis cubense | reverse complement strand
TATATTTAATATATAAATTAAAAATTTTTTTTAGAAATTTGTTTATGTATTATTTTGGTTATTTCTAATTAATTTATCTCGGTTAGGATAATCTAAATATATATTATATATAATAAATAATTTATATTAATATATTACATTTAATTAAAGTTAAATACCTATAATGTTATTTTATAATTATTAAATGATTATTTTAATACATTTATTTACCTAGGATTATAGCTACTTATGTTTTTAGCTTAAAATAAATTATTGTATTATAAATTATATAATAATATGTAAATTAATATTTTAATATTATTATAATTGGATATAATAAATATAATTAATATTATTAAATATAAAATTTTATATTAATATAGTTAATTATATTAATTATAATAATATAATTTAATATATTATCTATAATTAGATTATTTAACTAATTAATATTTAAGTTAACTTAATATAAAGTTAATTTTATATTAATAACATATTACATTAATTTACATAATTATATTAAATATATTTATTATATTATTTAATCTTTCTTTATAATTAGTGAAAAGAAAGATTAAATAAGAAAGAATATAATACATTTATCGGTATACATGTTCCATATTAATCTTTATTTATATATAATAGAGAAGTTGTTGTTGTCATTCTAGGGTGCGTTTCTTTTTTTTTTTGTTATTTTTGTGTTTGTTTTATTTTGTTTTTTCTTTAAATATTTGAATCGTTTATTTTTTCTTATTTTTATAAATTTTTAAGTTTCTTATTTTGTTTCCAAAAGTTTTATTCTTGCTTATTTATTCACTTTTTCTTTGTATTATATGTAAGTTTTGTTAAACTAAATGTTCTATTTTGCAGTAATTTGATTTAATTATCAAGTGATTTTGGATTTAGCAATTGATTTAGTATCGGCATAATTCGTGCCAGCAGCCGCGGTTATACGATTGATACAAGTGAATATTATTGGTTAAAACAGTTTATTTATATTTTTAGGGTTAAAATATAAATTTGTAAGGTGAAATGTTAAAATTTATTTATAGCTCTTTTTATGAATCTGTGAAATTTAAATAATAAACTAGGATTAGATACCCTATTATTTTAAATGTTAATTATATTTACCTGGGTACTATTAGTTAAGGTCTTTAAACCCAAAGAATTTGGCGGTATCTCATTCCATTCAGAGGAACCTACCCCATGATTGATAATACACGATTTACTCTACTTAATTTATTTGTTTGTATATCTCCGTTATCAGAGAATCTTTTTAGAGTTATAATTCTCAAGATTTATAATTATAAAGTATTTCAGGTCAAGGTGCAGCTTATAATTAAGAGGAGGTGGGTTACAATAGATTTTTGTTTATAACGGATTTGATGGTGAAATACTATTAATGAAGGTGGATTTGATAGTAATTTAATTTATTTAATTTAACTGATATTGGCTCTGAGGTGTGTACACATCGCCCGTCGCTCTCATTATTGATTATTCTATTTTATTACTTTAATTTAGCTTCAATTTAGATGAGATAAGTCGTAACATAGTAGATGTACTGGAAAGTGTATCTAGGAAGAGTTTCAAGATATAACTTATTAGTAAAGTGTTTCATTTACACTGAAAATTTTTCTGTGCAAATCAGGATATCTTGATTATATATTTTATTATATTTATTTTTTGTTTATTTAATTATTAATAAAAATAATTTTGTTGAATTTTGTCTTAGTATATTTTGTAGAATTGATTTTTTATATTATAGTTTATTGGTAATGTAATTGTTTTATGAAATATTATTTTAAATTTTTAAAAGTAGATTTTATTTATTGTACCTTTTGTATCAGGGTTTATCAAAATTTTAGTATTTACTTTACTTGTCTCGATTTGGGTTGATTTATAAATAATTTATAGTTAATGTATCATAATTCTTATTAAATTATTATAGAAATGAGATGTTAACCGTTTCCCAAGATATCTAGTTTCTTAAGAAAAAATTTAATTTTTTAAAGTTAATTGTTTTTATTTAATTTTTTAAGTATAAATATTAACTTATTTATTCTTTAAGGGATAAGCTTTGAAGTTAATAACCTATAATTTGTTTTAATAAAAATATAATAGTAAGCTTTAAACCAGCTATCTTTAAGATTACGTTTTAGTTCATTATTTTTATTTTGATTTTATAATTATTTTAGGTTTTTTATTAAGATTATAAATTTAATTTTTAAATTTTTGTAATAATGATAGAATTAGTATATTTATTTGTATATAATTTTTACCTTGTTAATTTATTATAAGGAACTAGGCAAAATTGATTTCCGCCTGTTTATCAAAAACATGTCCTCTAGAAAATATTTTGAGGTCTGGCCTGCTCACTGAGCAAATTTTTAAAGAGCCGCGGTATTTTGACCGTGCAAAGGTAGCATAATCATTAGTCTCTTAATTAGTGGCTGGAATGAATGGCTTGACGAGAAATCAACTGTCTCTTAATAAATTTTTGAATTTAACTTTTGAGTCAAAAGGCTTAAATTTTTCTTTAGGACGAGAAGACCCTATAGAGCTTAACATTTTATTTTTATATAGTTTTTTTGTTTGTCTTTCTATATTTAATGATGATGTTTTGTTGGGGTGACATGAAGAATAAATAAACTCTTCATTATTATATCATTTATTTATGTTTGTTGTTTTGATCCATAATTTATGATCATAAGATTAAGTTACCTTAGGGATAACAGCGTAATTGTTTTTGAGAGCTCATATCGACAAAGCAGATTGCGACCTCGATGTTGGATTAAGAAAAATTTTGGGTGCAGTAGCCCAGTAATTAGGTCTGTTCGACCTTTAAATTCTTACATGATCTGAGTTCAGACCGGCGTGAGCCAGGTCGGTTTCTATCCTAAGATTATTAATTCATATTAGTACGAAAGGACCATATGGTTGAAATATTTTTTATTTTATTGATTAAAATTAATTAAATTACTATTTTGACAGATTAATGTGTTGAATTTAGAATTCATTTATGTAGATTTTTTCTACAAATAGTATTGATACTTTATGATTTATTTATGTTTATTTTGAATTTTCTTTTATTAGTTATTTGTGTTTTAATTAGTGTTGCTTTTTTAACTTTATTAGAGCGTAAGGTTTTAGGTTATATTCAAATTCGAAAGGGTCCAAATAAAGTAGGTTTTGTCGGAATTCCTCAACCCTTTAGCGATGCTATCAAGTTAATTTGTAAGGAGCAGCCAATTCCTATTATATCTAATTATTTACTTTATTATTTTTCTCCTGTTTTTAATTTAATAATTTCTTTGGCTGTTTGAGTGATTTTTCCCTACTTAACTTATATATGTTCTTTTTCTTATGGATTTTTGTTTTTTTTATGCTGTACTAGATTAGGTGTTTATACTGTTATAATTGCTGGTTGGTCTTCTAATTCAAATTATTCTTTATTAGGTTCTCTTCGTTCTGTTGCTCAAACAATTTCATATGAAGTTAGTTTGGCTTTAATTTTATTATCTTTAATTATTTTAATTGGTAGTTTTAACATGTTTGATTTTATAAACTATCAGCTTTATTGCTGATTTATTATTATTTCTTTTCCTTTAGCTTTAGCTTGTTTTGCTTCTTGTTTAGCTGAAACTAACCGTACTCCTTTTGATTTTGCCGAGGGTGAATCTGAGTTAGTTTCAGGATTTAATATTGAATATGGTGCAGGAGGTTTTACTTTAATTTTTTTGGCTGAATATACTAGAATTGTTTTTATAAGAATGTTATTAGCTTTAATTTTTTTAGGTGGTGATTTTTATTCTTTTATTTTTTTTATTAAGCTTGCTGTTATGTCCTTTGGTTTTATTTGAGTTCGTGGCACATTACCACGTTTTCGTTACGATAAGTTAATGTACTTAGCTTGAAAAAGTTTTTTGCCATTATCTTTAAATTTTTTTATTTTCTTTGTTGGTTTAAAGATTTTATTTATTTCATTTATTTAGTGAAATTTTTTAAGAAAAGTTAATAGAAGAGTTAAACTTCTAGTTTTATGTTTTCAAAACATATGCTTTTCCTAAGCTAATTAACTTATTATTCCTTAATTAGCTTATCTCATGCGTTTGCAACATGCACATTAATTAAGAAGTATGTAAAGTAAATAATTGTTAAGATTTGTCCTGTTATAATATAAGGTTCTTCAACAGGCCGTTTTCCAATTCATGTTAATAAGCATACAACAACTACTATAATTCAGAATAAAATCTGGTTGATAGGATAGAATTGAATACCTCGGAATGGTGTTTTATTATAAAATGGTAAAATTATTAAGATTCTAATTGATAGGAATAACGCAATAACACCTCCAAGTTTATTAGGGATTGAACGAAGAATTGCATATGCAAATAAGAAGTACCATTCTGGTTGAATATGGACAGGAGTTACTAATGGGTTGGCAGGTACAAAATTATCCGGATCTCCTAGGAGGTAAGGATTGATCAAGCATAATATAATTAATAATGATGTTATTAATACAAATGTAATAGAGTCCTTGAAAGTAAAGTATGGGTGAAATGGAATTTTTTCAATATCTCCATTTAGTCCTAAAGGGTTATTAGACCCTGTTTGGTGGAGGAAAAATAAATGAATTGCTGCTATTGCAGCAATAATAAATGGTAATACAAAATGGAATGTAAAGAATCGATTTAATGTTGCATTATCAACAGCAAATCCTCCTCACACTCATTGAACTAAATCTGTTCCTAAGTATGGGATTGCTGATAATAAATTAGTAATTACTGTTGCACCTCAGAATGATATTTGACCTCAAGGTAAAACGTATCCTATAAATGCAGTTGCTATAACTAAAAATAGGATTACTGTACCAATTATTCAGGTGTGTATGTATATATAAGATCCGTAGTAAATTCCTCGTCCTACATGCAAATAAATACAAATAAAAAATATAGAAGCTCCATTTGCATGTAAGGTTCGAATAATTCAGCCATTATTTACATCTCGGCAGATGTGAACTACACTACTAAATGCTATTTCAATATTTGATGTATAATGTATAGCTAAAAATAGTCCAGTTACAATTTGAATTACCAAACATAACCCTAGTAGGGATCCAAAATTTCATCAAAATGAAATATTTGTTGGTGCGGGTAAATCAACTAAAGAGTTATTAATGATTTTAATTAAAGGATGTCTCAATCGTAAGGGTTTATTCATTAGTAAATTATCTTATTTTACGAATAGGCCCCTGGTTAATGTTGGTGATTTTAACAACTGCTAATAGTGCTAAAAATAAATAAATTATTATTATTATTGTAATAATGAATGTTGGTCTATTATATAGTTTTTCTAAAGATATTGTTATTTCTTGATAATTGATTGGATTATCAATATTTATAGTTTCAGTATTTTTAAAAAAGTCTATAAATATTGTTATATCTAAAATAATTAATGTTGATATGATAAATATTCATATTGTTAAGGTAATAATTATTGTAATTGATTTAGGTTGAAATATTTCGTTTGATGCAATTCTCGTAATATAAATAAATAGAACTAATATACCACCAAGAAATGTTAAAAATAAAATATATGATAACCAATATCTTTCCATTATTGTCCCTGTTATTAGTCCAACTAAAAAAGTTTGTAGGATAATGAAAAGCATTATTGATATTGGGTGTCTTAATTTAATAAAATTAATATTTATTACGTTTGATAGTGATATAATTATTATTTTAATCATTTCAGGGGTTAGTTTATTTAAAATATCGGTTTTGGGGACCGATGATGGGAAGCTTTCCACCTCTGAAGTTTTAAAAGCGGGGGCCAGACTTATCTCCGGTTTACAAGACCGGCGTTTTTTTTTAAACTATTAAAACTAATGTTTATATTCTCTGTCTTTACTTCTTTATTGATTTATTTTGCTGGTGTTTATGTTTTTTCTTCTAAACGTAAGCATTTATTAATGGTTCTTTTGAGATTAGAATATATTGTTCTTTCTTTATTTATGTTGGTTATTGTTTTTCTTATTGAGTTTGATTATGATTATTTTTTTTCCTGTTATTTTTTGGTTTTTTCTGTTTGTGAAGGTGCTTTAGGTCTTTCTATTTTAGTTTCAATAATTCGTTCTCATGGTAATGATTTTTTTAATTCTTTTGGGTTATCTTTATGTTAAAGTATTTATTTATAACTANNNTTTTGATCCCTCTTTGTTTAGTTAATAATTGTTGATGGTTGGTTCATTCTTTAATGTTTCTGTCTAGTTTTGNTTTTATGCTTTGTGTTTATTCATATGCAGATTTAAATATGATTAGATATTATTTTGGTATTGATTATTTTTCTTTTAGTTTAATTCTACTTAGTTTTTGAATTTGTTCTTTAATAATTACTGCTAGAGGTTCAGTTTATTTAAGTTCTTATCATTCTAATTTTTTTGTTTTTATAGTTTTGATTTTAATGATTATGCTTTATTGTTCATTTGCTAGATTGAGTCTTCTTTCTTTTTATATTTTTTTTGAGGCTAGATTGGTTCCTACTTTACTTTTGATTTTGGGTTGGGGATATCAACCTGAACGGTTGCAGGCTGGTGTTTATTTAATTTTTTATACTTTGGTTGCTAGATTGCCTTTATTATTAGTTTTATTTAGGGTTTATGATTTTTCTAATACTTTATATTTTCCTTTATTGGTTGATTTTGGTTCTTATTATTTTATGTTTTATGTTTTTATAATTCTTGCTTTTTTAGTTAAGATGCCAATATTTTTGGTTCATTTATGGCTTCCTAAGGCCCATGTTGAGGCCCCTATTTCATGTAGAATAATTCTTGCTGGTGTTTTATTAAAGCTAGGTGGTTATGGTATTTTTCGTGTTATAAAGGTTATTTCTTATTTGGGTTTAAAGTTTAATTATTTTTGATTGTCTTTAGGTTTATCCGGTGGTGTTATTGTTAGATTTATTTGTTTTCGTCAGGTTGATTTAAAATCTTTAATTGCTTATTCTTCTGTTGCTCATATAAGAATGGTTATTGGGGGATTGATAACTATGAATTGATGAGGTTGTATAGGTTCTCTTTCTTTAATGGTTGGTCATGGTTTGTGTTCTTCTGGTTTATTTTGTCTATCTAATATTATTTATGAGCGTTTAGGTAGACGAAGATTATTAATTAATAAGGGTATAATTAATTTAATGCCAAGAATGGCTTTATGATGATTTCTTTTGAGATCTTCTAATATAGCTGCTCCTCCTTCTTTAAATTTGGTAGGTGAACTANGATTATTAAATAGAATTATGTCTTGATCTTCTTTTAGATTTCTTGCTTTAATTTTTTTGTCTTTTTTTAGAGCTGTTTATACTTTATATATGTATTCTTATTCTCAGCATGGTAATTATTATTCTGGTGTTTATACTTGTTCTCTTGGTTATTTTCGTGAATATCATCTTTTACTTTTACATTGATTGCCTTTAAATATTCTTTGTTTAAAGGGTGAGTATTTTTTTGTTTAGGTTGCTTAAGTATTTTAATTAAAATGTTGTTTTGTGGAATCAATGATATGAATTTTTTCATCTTAGGCCGTGAATTTGTTTTCTATTTGTTCTTTGAGTTTTTTTTCTCTATTTTTTTCTAGAACTATAATTTTTATTTTGGGTATTTATTATTTAATAATTGATTATAGAGTTTTTGTTGAATGAGAGCNTTTTAATTTAAATGGTTCTATGGTTGTTATGACTTTAATTTTGGATTGAATGTCTCTTATTTTTATATCTTTTGTTATATATATTTCTTCTTTGGTTATTTATTATAGAGAGGATTATATATCGGGAGAAAAGAATATAAATCGTTTTATTATTATTGTTTTAATATTTATTCTTTCTATAGGTTTTTTAATTATTAGTCCTAATTTGATTAGAATTTTATTAGGATGAGATGGTTTAGGTTTAGTTTCTTATTGTTTAGTTATTTATTATCAAAATGTAAAATCTTATAGTGCGGGTATGTTAACTGCACTTTCTAATCGTATTGGTGATGTTGCTATTTTAATTTCTATTGCTTGAATATTGAATTTTGGTGGTTGAAATTATATTTATTATTATGATTTTATTTCTAATTCTTTTGAAATAAAGCTTATTACTATATTAATTGTTTTAGCAGCTATAACTAAAAGAGCTCAAATTCCCTTTTCTTCTTGACTTCCTGCAGCTATGGCTGCTCCTACTCCTGTTTCTGCTTTGGTTCATTCTTCTACTCTTGTTACTGCTGGGGTTTATTTATTAATTCGTTTTAGACCAATATTAGATACTTATAATTGTGGTTGATTCCTACTTTTAATTGGTTGTATAACTATGTTTATGGCTGGTTTGGGTGCAAATTTTGAATTTGATTTGAAGAAAATTATTGCTCTTTCTACTTTAAGACAACTTGGTTTAATAATAAGAANTTTGGCTATGGGTTATCCAAAACTTGCANTTTTTCATTTATTAGCTCATGCTTTATTTAAGGCTTTATTGTTTATGTGTGCAGGTTCAATAATTCATAATTTAAAGGATTCTCAGGATATTCGTTTTATAGGTTCAATTGTTAATTTTATGCCTTTAACTTCAGTTTGTTTTAATGTTTCTAGTTTATCTTTGTGTGGTATACCATTTTTAGCAGGTTTTTATTCAAAGGATTTAATTCTTGAGATGGTTTGTTTAAGATGAATTAATTGTTTGATTTTTTTTCTTTACTTCTTTTCTACTGGTTTAACTGCTTCTTATTCTTTTCGTCTTTTTTATTATTCAATATCTGGTGACAATAATTTTTATTCTAGATTTTCTTTTGATGATAAGGGTTATTATATTTCTTTTGGTATAATTGGTTTATTGTTTGTTGCTGTTTTTGGTGGTAGCCTTTTGTCTTGGTTAATTTTTCCTGTTCCTCATGTGATTGCCCTTCCTTATTATTTGAAGTTTTTAACTATTACTGTAGTTGTTTTAGGTGCTTATTTGGGTTATCTTATTTCTAATTTTGATTTTTCTCAAAATTTATTTTCTTTAAGTATGCTTTCTTTTGTTAGATTTGCTGGTTCTATGTGGTTTATACCTTTCATTTCAACTAAGTTTATTAGATATTTTCCTTTAAAATTGGGTTATTATTCATCAAAGTCATTTGATTATGGTTGAGGTGAATTATTTGGTGGTCAAGGTTTATATAGACTATTTATTTATTTAATTAGTTATATACAAGGTTGATATGATTCTAATTTTAAGATTTATCTTTTAACTTTTATTTTTTGAATATTTATTTTGGTGGTATTATTTTTCGTTTACTTAAATAGCTTATAATTAGAGCGTGACACTGAAGATGTTAAGGAAGTATTTTTACTTTTAGGTATTTATAAATATACATATATTATTTTTACAGTGAAAATGTAATGTTTTATTTAAACTATATAAATTTTAGAAATGTTAACGGAGTTTAACCGCTAATATAAAAAGTTAGCAGCTTTCATATTGGCTTTACATTTCCTTAATTGGAACTTTATAGTTCAATTATATTATTAACAGTAATACGCCTCTTTTTGGCTTCAATTAATAAGAATAAGGGTATTTATTTACCAATCTTCCAGGTCGAAACTGACTGCAATATTTCGCTTCTTATTCTATTTAAGGTTGATTGATTATATCAATACTTTTGAATGCAACCCAAATGTTATAGTTAACTACAACCCTTTATTCTGCTCATTGTAAGGCTCCTTGATTTCATTCATGGTATAGTCCTCCTAATAATACTATAATAAAAAATATTGTTGATACTGTTCAGATTATAATGTCTGAAGTTTTAAAAATAATTACAATTGGAAGGATTAATGCGATTTCTACATCAAAAATTAAGAAAATTACTGCAATTAAGAAGAATCGAAGTGAGAATGGTATTCGTGCTGATCTTTTTGGGTCAAATCCACACTCGAATGGTGATCTTTTTTCTCGGTCATTAATTAATTTTTTTGATAATGTTGTNGCAAGGATTATAACAATTATTGGAATAATAAATCTAATAAAAATTCTTGTAGATAAGATTAGAATTGTTTTTCTTGATTTATATCAAGCTTTTTGATTGGAAGTCAAATGTACTATTTATACTAGAAAAACAATTATCTACCTCATCAATAAATAGAAATATATAAGAATAATCATACTACGTCTACAAAGTGTCAGTATCATGCTGCTGCTTCAAACCCAAAGTGGTGTCTTGGTGAGAATTGATTTATTGAATGTCGAAGTAGACATGTTGATAAGAAAATTGTTCCGATAATTACATGTAGACCATGAAATCCTGTTGCAACAAAGAATGTTGATCCATAGACTGCATCTGCAATGGTGAAGGGTGCTTCTCAATATTCATATGCTTGAAGTATAGTGAAGTATAGTCCTAGTAGTACTGTGAAGAATAATCCTTGTAATGCTTGAGTATGATTAGATTCTATTAGACTATGATGTGCTCATGTTACTGTTACTCCTGATGCTAAAAGAATAGCTGTATTAAGTAATGGAATTTGTATAGGATTGAAAGNTTGAATTCCTATTGGGGGTCATAATATTCCTAATTCAATAGTAGGTGCTAGTCTTCTTCTAAAAAATGCTCAAAAAAATGAAACAAAGAATAGTACTTCTGATGCAATAAATAAAATTATTCCTCATCGTAATCCAATTGATACAAATCCCGTATGTAGTCCTTGGTATGTTCCTTCTCGTACTACATCTCGTCATCATTGGATTATAGTTAGAAGTGTAATTCCAAATCCAATTATAAATAAGTTAATGTTAAATAGGTGAAATCATTTTGCTAATCCTGATACTAGAACTATTGCTCCAATTGCTCCTGTTAATGGTCAAGGTCTGTAATCTACTAAGTGGAATGGGTGGTTTGAGTGAGTTGTTAACATAAGTTTAGTATACTTCTCTAGAATATAAAGTTCTTANAATTGAGAAAACATAGGCCTGAATTATTGCTACTGCTGATTCTAGAATTAATAGAAGTATTTGTCCAATAATTAATAGTGAAATTAAGTTTATTGCTATAGATGGTCCTGTATTTCCTAGTAACGTTAATAGTAAGTGCCCTGCAATTATATTTGCTGCTAGCCGTACTGCTAGTGTACCTGGTCGAATGACATTTCTAATTGTTTCAATTAATACTATAAATGATATTAATGCGGGTGGTGTTCCTTGTGNAACAAGGTGTGCAAATATGTGATTTGTATGATTAATTCATCCAAATAATATAAATCTTAATCATATAGGTAGAGCAATTGCAAATGTTAATGCTATATGTCTTGTTCTAGTAAAGATGTAAGGGAATAATCCTATGAAATTATTAAATAGTATTATAATAAAGATTGAAATGAAGATGAATGTTGTTCCATTAAATGATTTTGGTCCTAGCAATGTTTTAAATTCATTGTGTAAGGTTAAGTTTAGTTTATTTCAAATAATATTAATTCGTGATGGTGTAAGTCAAAATATTGATGGGATTAATAATAATCCTAGGAATGTTCTAGTTCAATTTAATGATAAATTGAAGATATTAGTTGATGGATCAAATGTTGAAAATAAGTTTGTTATCATTTTCAATTTAAGTTCTTTATATCAATTGTTCTTTTTTCTGTTCTTTTAATAAGGTTCGGTTTGAATGAAAAAAAGTTTATTTGATTAAATAAAATTAATGTAGTCGAAAATATAATAAATAGGGAGAATCATATGAGAGGGGATATTTGAGGGATTTGGATTAAAACTCCCCATCAGAAGTAGGTCGTTAATTTACTATTTTTTGTTTAAGAGACCATTACTTACTTTCAGCCATCTGATGTATTTCAAGGTGTACTAATTATTTAGTTATTTTAGATTGACACTCTAATGTTATATATTTTAACTAACTCCTTAGATTATCTTAGATAATCACTTGATAAATAAGTTTACTGAAGTTCTTTCAATTACAATTGNTATAAATCTGTGGTTTGCTCCACAGATTTCTGAGCATTGTCCAAAGAATAGTCCAGGCCGGTTTATTGTAAATGTTCCTTGGTTTAGTCGACCTGGCGTTGCGTCAATTTTAACTCCTAATGCAGGTACTGCTCATGAATGTAGAACGTCTGATGCTCTTGTTAATACTCGTACTTCTGTATTTATTGGTAAANTTGTTCGGTTATCTACATCTAGAAGTCGAAATCCGTCGTTTTCTAGGTCTTGTTCTGGTGTTATATAAGTGTCAAATTCTACATCTATAAAGTCTGAATATTCATATCTTCAATATCATTGTCGTCCAATTGTTTTAATCGTAATTATTGCGTCTACTGAATCATCAAGTAAATTTAGAAGTCGTAATGATGGTAATGCAATAAAAATTAGTGTAATTGCTGGCAGTGCTGTTCAGATTGTTTCAATTAAATGCCCGTGAAGTATGTTTCGGTTNGTATAGGCAATGAATAATATGTAACTTAGGGCATAGCCTACAATTACTGTAATTAATAATAATACGACCATGGTATGATCATGGAAGAATGATAATTGCTCCATTAATGGTGAAGCTCCATCTTGAAGTGATAAATTTGATCATGTTGCCATTAATTTTCTAATAAAAGGTCAAACCTTTATTTGTAGAGCTTAAATCTACTGCACTAATCTGCCATATTAGAATCTAGAAATTAATGGTAGTTCTGAGTAACTGTGTTCCGCAGGTGGGTTATTTTGCAGCCATTCTGTTGATCTTCTTATATTAGCTCTAAATATGATTGCCCGNTTTGTAACCATTCTTTCTCATATAATTACAATGAATATAATGATTCCTACAATAGAAATTGTAGACCCAATTCTTGATACTACATTTCATGATGTGTATGCGTCTGGGTAGTCTGAATATCGTCGTGGTATTCCTGCTAGCCCTAGGAGTGCTGAGGGAANGAATGTTAAGTTTACTCCAATAAATATAATTGTGAATTGGATTTTTAATCATGTATTATTTATAGTTAATCCTGTAAATAATGGGTATCATTGAATAACACCTCCTATAATTGCAAATACTGCTCCTATAGATAGGACATAATGGAAGTGGGCAACTACATAATATGTGTCATGTAATATAATGTCAAGTGATGAATTTGCTAATACTAATCCTGTTAGTCCACCAATTGTAAATAGGAAAATAAATCCTAGAGCTCATAATAACGGTGGATTAAATTTGAATTTAGTTCCATATAGTGTAGCTAGTCATCTGAATACCTTGATTCCTGTAGGTACAGCAATAATTATTGTTGCTGATGTAAAGTATGCTCGTGTGTCAACGTCTATTCCTACTGTGAATATATGATGTGCTCATACAATAAATCCTATTAGTCCAATTGATAATATAGCATAAATTATACCTAGTGTTCCAAATGATTCAATTTTTCCTCTTTCTTGGCATACAATATGAGAAATAATCCCAAACCCCGGTAGAATTAAAATGTAAACTTCTGGGTGTCCAAAGAATCAGAATAGGTGTTGATATAAAATTGGGTCACCTCCTCCAGCAGGGTCAAAGAATGATGTATTTAAATTTCGATCTGTTAATAGTATGGTAATAGCCCCTGCTAATACTGGAAGTGATAAAAGGAGAAGAAGGGCTGTAATAGCCACAGATCATACAAATAAAGGTGTTTGATCTAGAGTTATACTTTCTGATCGTATATTAATTGCTGTTGTAATGAAGTTTACTGCACCAAGAATANNTGATACACCTGCTAAGTGAAGTGAAAAAATAGCTAGGTCTACAGATGCCCCCCCATGTGCGATAGCTCCTGCAAGAGGAGGGTAAACTGTTCATCCTGTACCAGCACCGTTATCTACTATAGAAGATGTAAGAAGAAGGGTAAGTGAGGGCGGTAGTAATCAAAAACTTATATTATTTATTCGTGGGAATGCTATATCTGGTGCACCAATTATTAATGGTACAAGTCAATTACCAAATCCACCAATTATAATAGGTATTACTATAAAAAAAATTATTACAAATGCGTGAGCTGTAATAATGACATTATAAATTTGGTCGTCTCCAATTAGAGATCCTGGTTGACCAAGTTCAGCACGAATAAGTATTCTTATTGATGTTCCTACTATTCCTGCTCACGCTCCAAATAAGAAGTATAAAGTACCAATATCCTTATGGTTTGTTGAGAATAATCATTTTTGCGGTAAGATGGCTGAATTTAAGGTGGTAGACTGTAAATCTACTTATGAGATATTTTTCTCTCTTACCATACTTTAGGTCTTATATTCAATTATGATTCTAGACTGCAATTCTAGAGGTGTAAAATTTTACTAAGGCCTAAAAGATTATTCTTTTAATTATAACTTTGAAGGTTATTAGTTTGTTTAACTTAAGTCCTTAGTATAATGAGATTAAGGTTGATGTTGAGACTAATCCTATTGTTGAAATTATAACTGTTATAGGAAGAATAATTCTTGATTTTTGAGACTTTATTTTTATAGATCACGAATTTTCTGTGTATGATAAAATTAGGGCTGAGAATCTAATACGTATATAATAATAAAGTGTGATTGTAGTTAATACAACCATAATTGTTATAATAGTTGTTATGTTATTTTCCATCAATGATTGTATTACAATTCATTTTGGTAGAAATCCAAGAAATGGTGGTAAACCACCTAATGATAAAAGGGATAAGAATATTATGAATTTAATTTCAGTTTTTATATTTCTAGCTGAATAGATCTGATTTATAAAGAATAGATTTATTTGCTTAAATAATAGGACCATAATTAATCTTAATAGTGAATAAATAATGAAATATAGTTCTCAAATGTTTTCTCTAACTGTTAGGGATCTAATTATTCACCCTAAATGTCTAATTGAGGAATATGCTAGAAGTTGTCGTAGCGATGTTTGATTTAAACCACCTATTGCCCCAATAATAATTCTTAGAATAATAATTGTTCAAATGAAAGTTCTTAGTTGAATACAGTAAGATAATACTATTATTGGGGCAATTTTTTGCCATGTTATTAGTGTTAAACAGTTATTTCATCTTGAAGCTCCTATTACTTCTGGAAATCAGAAATGAAAGGGTGCAGCCCCAATCTTTAATAATAATCTAGATCTAATTATTATTGATGGAATAAATTCTGTTTCCCATCCTATTGGATACTTTATTTGAATCAGCAAAATTGAAAATAATAGTATTGTCGATGCTATTGCTTGGACAATAAAATATTTAATTGATGATTCATTTATTATTATATTTTTATTTCTTGTTAGGAGCGGAATAAATGAAAGTAAGTTGATCTCAAGTCCTATTCAAACTCCGAATCAGGAGTTTGATGAAATGGACAGGATCGTTCCTATCATTAATGTTGATAGGAAGAGAAGTTTTGTAGAGTTGTTGGTCATTAAAAAGGAGAGGATTGATACCTCTATAAATGGGGTATGAACCCATTAGCTTGTTTAGCTTACCTTTTTACATTAAGGTGTATGATGCACGTTAGTTTTTGATACTAAAGGAGACAGTTTAATTCTGTCTTATGTAATTTAATGAAGGTAATTTTATTTACTTGATTTACCCTATCAAGGTAACCCTTTAATCAGGCACTTCATT
>NW_026048627.1:0-26453 GCF_023864345.2 Schistocerca serialis cubense | reverse complement strand
GAGTGTGATGACCAAATGATCATCACCCTGCGTGGAAGTTGACAGAGGATCCGAACCCGACTCGTCGGGAAGCACTACAGCATTCACTCGGCAATGGCCATAATATCTTGAATACACTGGTTAGAGAAAATGAAAGAAAATGTCCGATTGCCGATGCGTAACAACTTTGGCCCTTGTCAGTACTTGGGCGGTGTGAGCGCATGGGAACACAGGGCACTATTGGCAGTTTTACTTCCTATTTTTGTTTCTCCTTTGTTTTCGGAGCTACAGCCCGATTCGGCCAGGGAGACGCCACCGTGAAATGAAGGGGGGCGTGCTGTGTGTCCATCGCCTCGCCTCGCCTCTCCTTACCTCTCTCAGTCGTTTCTCGTGCTTGTCGTTTTGATATAGGCCGATTTGAGAGCGTCAGCTCTCGCGTCAGCTGAGCAAAGTCGAGACAAGTCGAGACACACTAAGGGCTGGTATGCAGCGAGTAAGAGGGCGAAAAAACAATAGTTTAAGAGCGCGTGGCAAAAGTACTCATACGCGAAATTAAAAGCCTGCTGCGGTGGCCGGGAATCGAACCGGATCAACTGCTTGGAAGGCAACTATGCTGACCATTACACCACGACCGCACAAGCGAGCGCCCCGCCACCGCGCTGAGTCGGCTTCCCGCCTGTCGGCAGCGGCCGAAGGTGATCGTACCCGGCAGGCGCATTTCGAGGCAGGCTAGGGGAGCACATCCAGACGCATTCGGACAGCGTATCCGCGCACATTTCGCATCCTTTGGCAAGAGTCGGCGCCGGCGACGCAAGAGTACGCAGAGGACCGCGTTCTGGCGGCATCTTTAAGCAGTGCAGTGCAGGATTCAGCGTCTGCAGCATCTTCTCCACAGAATGCTACGGCGCTTGACGGCAGTCCCACTTTCCCTTGAGACATCTGCTCGGGAAGCAGCGTGAAGGTACCGCTGGCCCGAGCATCGGTGGTTCAGTGGTAGAATGCTCGCCTGCCACGCGGGCGGCCCGGGTTCGATTCCCGGCCGATGCATCATTTTGTTTTTTCTCCGGTAGGGGTGCTGCGTGTCTTTCGCACTCGAACTGCGTGAGCCATGAGAATGAACCGCGGATTCCGTATGGAAAGAACCAATCATGCAGCGCGGACGACTGCTCGTTTGGACTCCTGCGTGCTATTGTACATACTGGCGTCGCCTAGCATCGCAAGTTGCCTGCCGCGCCGTGAATGCACGTGTAGCAACAGAAAAAATGAGCCAGGGAGTGCAGACTCTCTACCACTTGTATTCGATACTTACCAAGATTCCAGAAGGTCTAACGATCGCCTGCCTCGGTAGCGCAGTAGGCAGCGCGTAAGTCTCATAATCTTAAGGTCGTGAGTTCGATCCTCACCCGCGGCATCTAATTTTCTGTGACTGAAGGTGGTGCTGTTGCTAGGGCGCCAACTTATTTCTTGTTTGTTATCCACAACGTTTCAACGCTTCAGCGGGAAAATGTTTACTTCCTGTTATTGCTACATACAGCTTCCCTATTCCTCTTCTCCCAGCAGAGCATGAAGCCAAAAGCATTGCTCTGCGACGTTTGAGGTTCGCGCCTTGCCAGTCAGTATGTGCAAAGATGCTCGCAAAGAGAGCGACAATGCGACAAGCGACCGTACGAACGGTCGAATGAAACGGCCGCATCCGGTGTGGTCTAGTGGCTAGGATACCTGGCTTTCACCCAGGAGGCCCGGGTTCGATTCCCGGTACCGGAACGGAATTTTTTCCACACGAATCGTGACAAGTTTGAGCTGTCCGAGCGGCCGTTTCCCGTCCTGCTCGCAATATAGCTACTGTTTCGTGACCGTCAGCAGAATATAGACTAGGGAAGCAGACACACGACGACCATAGGAATGGTGTATGGCTTCATGCCACCTGATTCCAGCGTAGGGCTGAGCAACTGCATCTGCCGAGGCCCGTTAGCTCAGTTGGTTAGAGCGTCGTGCTAATAACGCGAAGGTCGTGGGTTCGATCCCCCCACGGCCACTTCTCTTTTACTACTGCGAAAAGGCAGCGCCGATTTCAGCTGGCGAGTGTGATGACCAAATGATCATCACCCTGCGTGGAAGTTGACAGAGGATCCGAACCCGACTCGTCGGGAAGCACTACAGCATTCACTCGGCAATGGCCATAATATCTTGAATACACTGGTTAGAGAAAATGAAAGAAAATGTCCGATTGCCGATGCGTAACAACTTTGGCCCTTGTCAGTACTTGGGCGGGTGAGCGCATGGGAACACAGGGCACTATTGGCAGTTTTACTTCCTATTTTTGTTTCTCCTTTGTTTTCGGAGCTACAGCCCGATTCGGCCAGGGAGACGCCACCGTGAAATGAAGGGGGGCGTGCTGTGTGTCCATCGCCTCGCCTCGCCTCTCCTTACCTCTCTCAGTCGTTTCTCGTGCTTGTCGTTTTGATATAGGCCGATTTGAGAGCGTCAGCTCTCGCGTCAGCTGAGCAAAGTCGAGACAAGTCGAGACACACTAAGGGCTGGTATGCAGCGAGTAAGAGGGCGAAAAAACAATAGTTTAAGAGCGCGTGGCAAAAGTACTCATACGCGAAATTAAAAGCCTGCTGCGGTGGCCGGGAATCGAACCCGGATCAACTGCTTGGAAGGCAACTATGCTGACCATTACACCACGACCGCACAAGCGAGCGCCCCGCCACCGCGCTGAGTCGGCTTCCCGCCTGTCGGCAGCGGCCGAAGGTGATCGTACCCGGCAGGCGCATTTCGAGGCAGGCTAGGGGAGCACATCCAGACGCATTCGGACAGCGTATCCGCGCACATTTCGCATCCTTTGGCAAGAGTCGGCGCCGGCGACGCAAGAGTACGCAGAGGGACCGCGTTCTGGCGGCATCTTTAAGCAGTGCAGTGCAGGATTCAGCGTCTGCAGCATCTTCTCCACAGAATGCTACGGCGCTTGACGGCCAGTCCCACTTTCCCTTGAGACATCTGCTCGGGAAGCAGCGTGAAGGTACCGCTGGCCCGAGCATCGGTGGTTCAGTGTAGAATGCTCGCCTGCCACGCGGCGGCCCGGGTTCGATTCCCGGCCGATGCATCATTTTGTTTTTTCTCCGGTAGGGGTGCTGCGTGTCTTTCGCACTCGAACTGCGTGAGCCATGAGAATGAACCGCGGGATTCCGTATGGAAAGAACCAATCATGCAGCGCGACGACTGCTCGTTTGGACTCCTGCGTGCTATTGTACATACTGGCGTCGGCCTAGCATCGCAAGTTGCCTGCCGCGCCGTGAATGCACGTGTAGCAACAGAAAAAATGAGCCAGGGAGTGCAGACTCTCTACCACTTGTATTCGATACTTACCAAGATTCCAGAAGGTCTAACGATCGCCTGCCTCGGTAGCGCAGTAGGCAGCGCGTAAGTCTCATAATCTTAAGGTCGTGAGTTCGATCCTCACCCGCGGCATCTAATTTTCTGTGACTGAAGGTGGTGCTGTTGCTAGGGCGCCAACTTATTTCTTGTTTGTTATCCACAACGTTTCAACGCTTCAGCGGGAAAATGTTTACTTCCTGTTATTGCTACATACAGCTTCCCTATTCCTCTTCTCCCAGCAGAGCATGAAGCCAAAAGCATTGCTCTGCGACGTTTGAGGTTCGCGCCTTGCCAGTCAGTATGTGCAAAGATGCTCGCAAAGAGAGCGACAATGCGACAAGCGACCGTACGAACGGTCGAATGAAACGGCCGCATCCGGTGTGGTCTAGTGGCTAGGATACCTGGCTTTCACCCAGGAGGCCCGGGTTCGATTCCCGGTACCGGAACGGAATTTTTTCCACACGAATCGTGACAAGTTTGAGCTGTCCGAGCGGCCGTTTCCCGTCCTGCTCGCAATATAGCTACTGTTTCGTGACCGTCAGCAGAATATAGACTAGGGAAGCAGACACACGACGACCATAGGAATGGTGTATGGCTTCATGCCACCTGATTCCAGCGTAGGGCTGAGCAACTGCATCTGCCGAGGCCCGTTAGCTCAGTTGGTTAGAGCGTCGTGCTAATAACGCGAAGGTCGTGGGTTCGATCCCCCCCACGGGCCACTTCTCTTTTACTACTGCGAAAAGGCAGCGCCGATTTCAGCTGGCGAGTGTGATGACCAAATGATCATCACCCTGCGTGGAAGTTGACAGAGGATCCGAACCCGACTCGTCGGGAAGCACTACAGCATTCACTCGGCAATGGCCATAATATCTTGAATACACTGGTTAGAGAAAATGAAAGAAAATGTCCGATTGCCGATGCGTAACAACTTTGGCCCTTGTCCAGTACTTGGGCGGGTGAGCGCATGGGAACACAGGGCACTATTGGCAGTTTTACTTCCTATTTTTGTTTCTCCTTTGTTTTCGGAGCTACAGCCCGATTCGGCCAGGGAGACGCCACCGTGAAATGAAGGGGGCGTGCTGTGTGTCCATCGCCTCGCCTCGCCTCTCCTTACCTCTCCCAGTCGTTTCTCGTGCTTGTCGTTTTGATATAGGCCGATTTGAGAGCGTCAGCTCTCGCGTCAGCTGAGCAAAGTCGAGACAAGTCGAGACACACTAAGGGCTGGTATGCAGCGAGTAAGAGGGCCGAAAAAACAATAGTTTAAGAGCGCGTGGCAAAAGTACTCATACGCGAAATTAAAAAGCCTGCTGCGGTGGCGGGAATCGAACCCGGATCAACTGCTTGGAAGGCAACTATGCTGACCATTACACCACGACCGCACAAGCGAGCGCCCCGCCACCGCGCTGAGTCGGCTTCCCGCCTGTCGGCAGCGGCCGAAGGTGATCGTACCCGGCAGGCGCATTTCGAGGCAGGCTAGGGGAGCACATCCAGACGCATTCGGACAGCGTATCCGCGCACATTTCGCATCCTTTGGCAAGAGTCGGCGCCGGCGACGCAAGAGTACGCAGAGGACCGCGTTCTGGCGGCATCTTTAAGCAGTGCAGTGCAGGATTCAGCGTCTGCAGCATCTTCTCCACAGAATGCTACGGCGCTTGACGGCAGTCCCACTTTCCCTTGAGACATCTGCTCGGGAAGCAGCGTGAAGGTACCGCTGGCCCGAGCATCGGTGGTTCAGTGGTAGAATGCTCGCCTGCCACGCGGGCGGCCCGGGTTCGATTCCCGGCCGATGCATCATTTTGTTTTTTCTCCGGTAGGGGTGCTGCGTGTCTTTCGCACTCGAACTGCGTGAGCCATGAGAGTGAACCGCGGGATTCCGTATGGAAAGAACCAATCATGCAGCGCGGACGACTGCTCGTTTGGACTCCTGCGTGCTATTGTACATACTGGCGTCGGCCTAGCATCGCAAGTTGCCTGCCGCGCCGTGAATGCACGTGTAGCAACAGAAAAAATGAGCCAGGGAGTGCAGACTCTCTACCACTTGTATTCGATACTTACCAAGATTCCAGAAGGTCTAACGATCGCCTGCCTCGGTAGCGCAGTAGGCAGCGCGTAAGTCTCATAATCTTAAGGTCGTGAGTTCGATCCTCACCCGGGGCATCTAATTTTCTGTGACTGAAGGTGGTGCTGTTGCTAGGGCGCCAACTTATTTCTTGTTTGTTATCCACAACGTTTCAACGCTTCAGCGGGAAAATGTTTACTTCCTGTTATTGCTACATACAGCTTCCCTATTCCTCTTCTCCCAGCAGAGCATGAAGCCAAAAGCATTGCTCTGCGACGTTTGAGGTTCGCGCCTTGCCAGTCAGTATGTGCAAAGATGCTCGCAAAGAGAGCGACAATGCGACAAGCGACCGTACGAACGGTCGAATGAAACGGCCGCATCCGGTGTGGTCTAGTGGCTAGGATACCTGGCTTTCACCCAGGAGGCCCGGGTTCGATTCCCGGTACCGGAACGGAATTTTTTCCACACGAATCGTGACAAGTTTGAGCTGTCCGAGCGGCCGTTTCCCGTCCTGCTCGCAATATAGCTACTGTTTCGTGACCGTCAGCAGAATATAGACTAGGGAAGCAGACACACGACGACCATAGGAATGGTGTATGGCTTCATGCCACCTGATTCCAGCGTAGGGCTGAGCAACTGCATCTGCCGAGGCCCGTTAGCTCAGTTGGTTAGAGCGTCGTGCTAATAACGCGAAGGTCGTGGGTTCGATCCCCCCACGGGCCACTTCTCTTTTACTACTGCGAAAAGGCAGCGCCGATTTCAGCTGGCGAGTGTGATGACCAAATGATCATCACCCTGCGTGGAAGTTGACAGAGGATCCGAACCCGACTCGTCGGGAAGCACTACAGCATTCACTCGGCAATGGCCATAATATCTTGAATACACTGGTTAGAGAAAATGAAAGAAAATGTCCGATTGCCGATGCGTAACAACTTTGGCCCTTGTCAGTACTTGGGCGGGTGAGCGCATGGGAACACAGGGCACTATTGGCAGTTTTACTTCCTATTTTTGTTTCTCCTTTGTTTTCGGAGCTACAGCCCGATTCGGCCAGGGAGACGCCACCGTGAAATGAAGGGGGCGTGCTGTGTGTCCATCGCCTCGCCTCGCCTCTCCTTACCTCTCCCAGTCGTTTCTCGTGCTTGTCGTTTTGATATAGGCCGATTTGAGAGCGTCAGCTCTCGCGTCAGCTGAGCAAAGTCGAGACAAGTCGAGACACACTAAGGGCTGGTATGCAGCGAGTAAGAGGGCGAAAAAACAATAGTTTAAGAGCGCGTGGCAAAAGTACTCATACGCGAAATTAAAAGCCTGCTGCGGTGGCCGGGAATCGAACCCGGATCAACTGCTTGGAAGGCAACTATGCTGACCATTACACCACGACCGCACAAGCGAGCGCCCCGCCACCGCGCTGAGTCGGCTTCCCGCCTGTCGGCAGCGGCCGAAGGTGATCGTACCCGGCAGGCGCATTTCGAGGCAGGCTAGGGGAGCACATCCAGACGCATTCGGACAGCGTATCCGCGCACATTTCGCATCCTTTGGCAAGAGTCGGCGCCGGCGACGCAAGAGTACGCAGAGGACCGCGTTCTGGCGGCATCTTTAAGCAGTGCAGTGCAGGATTCAGCGTCTGCAGCATCTTCTCCACAGAATGCTACGGCGCTTGACGGCAGTCCCACTTTCCCTTGAGACATCTGCTCGGGAAGCAGCGTGAAGGTACCGCTGGCCCGAGCATCGGTGGTTCAGTGGTAGAATGCTCGCCTGCCACGCGGGCGGCCCGGGTTCGATTCCCGGCCGATGCATCATTTTGTTTTTTCTCCGGTAGGGGTGCTGCGTGTCTTTCGCACTCGAACTGCGTGAGCCATGAGAGTGAACCGCGGGATTCCGTATGGAAAGAACCAATCATGCAGCGCGGACGACTGCTCGTTTGGACTCCTGCGTGCTATTGTACATACTGGCGTCGGCCTAGCATCGCAAGTTGGCACTGCCGCGCCGTGAATGCACGTGTAGCAACAGAAAAAATGAGCAGGGAGTGCAGACTCTCTACCACTTGTATTCGATACTTACCAAGATTCCAGAAGGTCTAACGATCGCCTGCCTCGGTAGCGCAGTAGGCAGCGCGTAAGTCTCATAATCTTAAGGTCGTGAGTTCGATCCTCACCCGGGGCATCTAATTTTCTGTGACTGAAGGTGGTGCTGTTGCTAGGGCGCCAACTTATTTCTTGTTTGTTATCCACAACGTTTCAACGCTTCAGCGGGAAAATGTTTACTTCCTGTTATTGCTACATACAGCTTCCCTATTCCTCTTCTCCCAGCAGAGCATGAAGCCAAAAGCATTGCTCTGCGACGTTTGAGGTTCGCGCCTTGCCAGTCAGTATGTGCAAAGATGCTCGCAAAGAGAGCGACAATGCGACAAGCGACCGTACGAACGGTCGAATGAAACGGCCGCATCCGGTGTGGTCTAGTGGCTAGGATACCTGGCTTTCACCCAGGAGGCCCGGGTTCGATTCCCGGTACCGGAACGGAATTTTTTCCACACGAATCGTGACAAGTTTGAGCTGTCCGAGCGGCCGTTTCCCGTCCTGCTCGCAATATAGCTACTGTTTCGTGACCGTCAGCAGAATATAGACTAGGGAAGCAGACACACGACGACCATAGGAATGGTGTATGGCTTCATGCCACCTGATTCCAGCGTAGGGCTGAGCAACTGCATCTGCCGAGGCCCGTTAGCTCAGTTGGTTAGAGCGTCGTGCTAATAACGCGAAGGTCGTGGGTTCGATCCCCCCACGGGCCACTTCTCTTTTACTACTGCGAAAAGGCAGCGCCGATTTCAGCTGGCGAGTGTGATGACCAAATGATCATCACCCTGCGTGGAAGTTGACAGAGGATCCGAACCCGACTCGTCGGGAAGCACTACAGCATTCACTCGGCAATGGCCATAATATCTTGAATACACTGGTTAGAGAAAATGAAAGAAAATGTCCGATTGCCGATGCGTAACAACTTGGCCCTTGTCAGTACTTGGGCGGGTGAGCGCATGGGAACACAGGGCACTATTGGCAGTTTTACTTCCTATTTTTGTTTCTCCTTTGTTTTCGGAGCTACAGCCCGATTCGGCCAGGGAGACGCCACCGTGAAATGAAGGGGGCGTGCTGTGTGTCCATCGCCTCGCCTCGCCTCTCCTTACCTCTCCCAGTCGTTTCTCGTGCTTGTCGTTTTGATATAGGCCGATTTGAGAGCGTCAGCTCTCGCGTCAGCTGAGCAAAGTCGAGACAAGTCGAGACCACACTAAGGGCTGGTATGCAGCGAGTAAGAGGGCGAAAAAAACAATAGTTAAAGAGCGCGTGGCAAAAGTACTCATACGCGAAATTAAAAGCCTGCTGCGGTGGCCGGGAATCGAACCCGGATCAACTGCTTGGAAGGCAACTATGCTGACCATTACACCACGACCGCACAAGCGAGCGCCCCGCCACCGCGCTGAGTCGGCTTCCCGCCTGTCGGCAGCGGCCGAAGGTGATCGTACCCCGGCAGGCGCATTTCGAGGCAGGCTAGGGGAGCACATCCAGACGCATTCGGACAGCGTATCCGCGCACATTTCGCATCCTTTGGCAAGAGTCGGCGCCGGCGACGCAAGAGTACGCAGAGGACCGCGTTCTGGCGGCATCTTTAAGCAGTGCAGTGCAGGATTCAGCGTCTGCAGCATCTTCTCCACAGAATGCTACGGCGCTTGACGGCAGTCCCAACTTTCCCTTGAGACATCTGCTCGGGAAGCAGCGTGAAGGTACCGCTGGCCCGAGCATCGGTGGTTCAGTGGTAGAATGCTCGCCTGCCACGCGGGCGGCCCGGGTTCGATTCCCGGCCGATGCATCATTTTGTTTTTTCTCCGGTAGGGGTGCTGCGTGTCTTTCGCACTCGAACTGCGTGAGCCATGAGAGTGAACCGCGGGATTCCGTATGGAAAGAACCAATCATGCAGCGCGGACGACTGCTCGTTTGGACTCCTGCGTGCTATTGTACATACTGGCGTCGGCCTAGCATCGCAAGTTGCCTGCCGCGCCGTGAATGCACGTGTAGCAACAGAAAAAAATGAGCCAGGGAGTGCAGACTCTCTACCACTTGTATTCGATACTTACAAGATTCCAGAAGGTCTAACGATCGCCTGCCTCGGTAGCGCAGTAGGCAGCGCGTAAGTCTCATAATCTTAAGGTAGTGAGTTCGATCCTCACCGGGGCATCTAATTTTCTGTGACTGAAGGTGGTGCTGTTGCTAGGGCGCCAACTTATTTCTTGTTTGTTATCCACAACGTTTCAACGCTTCAGCGGGAAAATGTTTACTTCCTGTTATTGCTACATACAGCTTCCCTATTCCTCTTCTCCCAGCAGAGCATGAAGCCAAAAGCATTGCTCTGCGACGTTTGAGGTTCGCGCCTTGCCAGTCAGTATGTGCAAAGATGCTCGCAAAGACGAGCGACAATGCGACAAGCGACCGTACGAACGGTCGAATGAAACGGCCGCATCCGGTGTGGTCTAGTGGCTAGGATACCTGGCTTTCACCCAGGAGGCCCGGGTTCGTTCCCGGTACCGGAACGGAATTTTTTCCACACGAATCGTGACCAAGTTTGAGCTGTCCGAGCGGCCGTTCCCGTCCTGCTCGCAATATAGCTACTGTTTCGTGACCGTCAGCAGAATATAGACTAGGGAAGCAGACACACGACGACCATAGGAATGGTGTATGGCTTCATGCCACCTGATTCCAGCGTAGGGCTGAGCAACTGCATCTGCCGAGGCCCGTTAGCTCAGTTGGTTAGAGCGTCGTGCTAATAACGCGAAGGTCGTGGGTTCGATCCCCCCACGGGCCACTTCTCTTTTACTACTGCGAAAAGGCAGCGCCGATTTCAGCTGGCGAGTGTGAGGACCAAATGATCATCACCCTGCGTGGAAGTTGACAGAGGATCCGAACCCGACTCGTCGGGAAGCACTACAGCATTCTCTCGGCAATGGCCATATTATCGTGAATACACTGGTTAGAGAAAATGAAAGAAAATGTCCGATTGCCGATGCGTAACAACTTTGGCCCTTGTCAGTACTTGGGCGGGTGAGCGCATGGGAACACAGGGCACTATTGGCAGTTTTACTTCCTATTTTTGTTTCTCCTTTGTTTTCGGAGCTACAGCCCGATTCGGCCAGGGAGACGCCACCGTGAAATGAAGGGGCGTGCTGTGTGTCCATCGCCTCGCCTCGCCTCTCCTTACCTCTCCTCAGTCGTTTCTCGTGCTTGTCGTTTTGATATAGGCCGATTTGAGAGCGTCAGCTCTCGCGTCAGCTGAGCAAAGTCGAGACAAGTCGAGACACACTAAGGGCTGGTATGCAGCGAGTAAGAGGGCGAAAAAACAATAGTTTAAGAGCGCGTGGCAAAAGTACTCATACGCGAAATTAAAAGCCTGCTTGCGGTGGCCGGGAATCGAACCCGGATCAACTGCTTGGAAGGCAACTATGCTGACCATTACACCACGACCGCACAAGCGAGCGCCCCGCCACCGCGCTGAGTCGGCTTCCCGCCTGTCGGCAGCGGCCCGAAGGTGATCGTACCCGGCAGGCGCATTTCGAGGCAGGCTAGGGGAGCACATCCAGACGCATTCGGACAGCGTATCCGCGCACATTTCGCATCCTTTGGCAAGAGTCGGCGCCGGCGACGCAAGAGTACGCAGAGGACGCGTTCTGGCGGCATCTTTAAGCAGTGCAGTGGCAGGATTCAGCGTCTGCAGCATCTTCTCCACAGAATGCTACGGCGCTTGACGGCAGTCCCACTTTCCCTTGAGACATCTGCTCGGGAAGCAGCGTGAAGGTACCGCTGGCCCGAGCATCGGTGGTTCAGTGGTAGAATGCTCGCCTGCCACGCGGGCGGCCCGGGTTCGATTCCCGGCCGATGCATCATTTTGTTTTTTCTCCGGTAGGGTGCTGCGTGTCTTTCGCACTCGAACTGCGTGAGCCATGAGAATGAACCGCGGGATTCCGTATGGAAAGAACCAATCATGCAGCGCGGACGACTGCTCGTTTGGACTCCTGCGTGCTATTGTACATACTGGCGTCGGCCTAGCATCGCAAGTTGCCTGCCGCGCCGTGAATGCACGTGTAGCAACAGAAAAAATGAGCCAGGGAGTGCAGACTCTCTACCACTTGTATTCGATACTTACCAAGATTCCAGAAGGTCTAACGATCGCCTGCCTCGGTAGCGCAGTAGGCAGCGCGTAAGTCTCATAATCTTAAGGTCGTGAGTTCGATCCTCACCCGCGGCATCTAATTTTCTGTGACTGAAGGTGGTGCTGTTGCTAGGGCGCCAACTTATTTCTTGTTGTTATCCACAACGTTTCAACGCTTCAGCGGGAAAATGTTTACTTCCTGTTATTGCTACATACAGCTTCCCTATTCCTCTTCTCCCAGCAGAGCATGAAGCCAAAAGCATTGCTCTGCGACGTTTGAGGTTCGCGCCTTGCCAGTCAGTATGTGCAAAGATGCTCGCAAAGAGAGCGACAATGCGACAAGCGACCGTACGAACGGTCGAAATGAAACGGCCGCATCCGGTGTGGTCTAGTGGCTAGGATACCTGGCTTTCACCCAGGAGGCCCGGGTTCGATTCCCGGTACCGGAACGGAATTTTTTCCACACGAATCGTGACAAGTTTGAGCTGTCCGAGCGGCCGTTTCCCGTCCTGCTCGCAATATAGCTACTGTTTCGTGACCGTCAGCAGAATATAGACTAGGGAAGCAGACACACGACGACCATAGGAATGGTGTATGGCTTCATGCCACCTGATTCCAGCGTAGGGCTGAGCAACTGCATCTGCCGAGGCCCGTTAGCTCAGTTGGTTAGAGCGTCGTGCTAATAACGCGAAGGTCGTGGGTTCGATCCCCCCACGGGCCACTTCTCTTTTACTACTGCGAAAAGGCAGCGCCGATTTCAGCTGGCGAGTGTGATGACCAAAATGATCATCACCCTGCGTGGAAGTTGACAGAGGATCCGAACCCGACTCGTCGGGAAGCACTACAGCATTCACTCGGCAATGGCCATAATATCTTGAATACACTGGTTAGAGAAAATGAAAGAAAATGTCCGATTGCCGATGCGTAACAACTTTGGCCCTTGTCAGTACTTGGGCGGGTGAGCGCATGGGAACACAGGGCACTATTGGCAGTTTTACTTCCTATTTTTGTTTCTCCTTTGTTTTCGGAGCTACAGCCCGATTCGGCCAGGGAGACGCCACCGTGAAATGAAGGGGGCGTGCTGTGTGTCCATCGCCTCGCCTCGCCTCTCCTTACCTCTCCCAGTCGTTTCTCGTGCTTGTCGTTTTGATATAGGCCGATTTGAGAGCGTCAGCTCTCGCGTCAGCTGAGCAAAGTCGAGACAAGTCGAGACACACTAAGGGCTGGTATGCAGCGAGTAAGAGGGCGAAAAAACAATAGTTTAAGAGCGCGTGGCAAAAGTACTCATACGCGAAATTAAAAGCCTGCTGCGGTGGCCGGGAATCGAACCCGGATCAACTGCTTGGAAGGCAACTATGCTGACCATTACACCACGACCGCACAAGCGAGCGCCCCGCCACCGCGCTTGAGTCGGCTTCCCGCCTGTCGGCAGCGGCCGAAGGTGATCGTACCCGGCAGGCGCATTTCGAGGCAGGCTAGGGGAGCACATCCAGACGCATTCGGACAGCGTATCCGCGCACATTTCGCATCCTTTGGCAAGAGTCGGCGCCGGCGACGCAAGAGTACGCAGAGGACCGCGTTCTGGCGGCATCTTTAAGCAGTGCAGTGCAGGATTCAGCGTCTGCAGCATCTTCTCCACAGAATGCTACGGCGCTTGACGGCAGTCCCACTTTCCCTTGAGACATCTGCTCGGGAAGCAGCGTGAAGGTACCGCTGGCCCGAGCATCGGTGGTTCAGTGGTAGAATGCTCGCCTGCCCACGCGGGCGGCCCGGGTTCGATTCCCGGCCGATGCATCATTTTGTTTTTTCTCCGGTAGGGGTGCTGCGTGTCTTTCGCACTCGAACTGCGTGAGCCATGAGAGTGAACCGCGGGATTCCGTATGGAAAGAACCAATCATGCAGCGCGGACGACTGCTCGTTTGGACTCTGCGTGCTATTGTACATACTGGCGTCGGCCTAGCATCGCAAGTTGCCTGCCGCGCCGTGAATGCACGTGTAGCAACAGAAAAAATGAGCCAGGGAGTGCAGACTCTCTACCACTTGTATTCGATACTTACCAAGATTCCAGAAGGTCTAACGATCGCCTGCCTCGGTAGCGCAGTAGGCAGCGCGTAAGTCTCATAATCTTAAGGTCGTGAGTTCGATCCTCACCCGGGGCATCTAATTTTCTGTGACTGAAGGTGGTGCTGTTGCTAGGGCGCCAACTTATTTCTTGTTTGTTATCCACAACGTTTCAACGCTTCAGCGGGAAAATGTTTACTTCCTGTTATTGCTACATACAGCTTCCCTATTCCTCTTCTCCAGCAGAGCATGAAGCCAAAAGCATTGCTCTGCGACGTTTGAGGTTCGCGCCTTGCCAGTCAGTATGTGCAAAGATGCTCGCAAAGAGAGCGACAATGCGACAAGCGACCGTACGAACGGTCGAATGAAACGGCCGCATCCGGTGTGGTCTAGTGGCTAGGATACCTGGCTTTCACCCAGGAGGCCCGGGTTCGATTCCCGGTACCGGAACGGAATTTTTTCCACACGAATCGTGACAAGTTTGAGCTGTCCGAGCGGCCGTTTCCCGTCCTGCTCGCAATATAGCTACTGTTTCGTGACCGTCAGCAGAATATAGACTAGGGAAGCAGACACACGACGACCATAGGAATGGTGTATGGCTTCATGCCACCTGATTCCAGCGTAGGGCTGAGCAACTGCATCTGCCGAGGCCCGTTAGCTCAGTTGGTTAGAGCGTCGTGCTAATAACGCGAAGGTCGTGGGTTCGATCCCCCCACGGGCCACTTCTCTTTTACTACTGCGAAAAGGCAGCGCCGATTTCAGCTGGCGAGTGTGATGACCAAATGATCATCACCCTGCGTGGAAGTTGACAGAGGATCCGAACCCGACTCGTCGGGAAGCACTACAGCATTCACTCGGCAATGGCCATAATATCTTGAATACACTGGTTAGAGAAAATGAAGAAAATGTCCGATTGCCGATGCGTAACAACTTTGGCCCTTGTCAGTACTTGGGCGGGTGAGCGCATGGGAACACAGGGCACTATTGGCAGTTTTACTTCCTATTTTTGTTTCTCCTTTGTTTTCGGAGCTACAGCCCGATTCGGCCAGGGGAGACGCCACCGTGAAATGAAGGGGGCGTGCTGTGTGTCCATCGCCTCGCCTCGCCTCTCCTTACCTCTCCCAGTCGTTTCTCGTGCTTGTCGTTTGATATAGGCCGATTTGAGAGCGTCAGCTCTCGCGTCAGCTGAGCAAAGTCGAGACAAGTCGAGACACACTAAGGGCTGGTATGCAGCGAGTAAGAGGGCGAAAAAACAATAGTTTAAGAGCGCGTGGCAAAAGTACTCATACGCGAAATTAAAAGCCTGCTGCGGTGGCCGGGAATCGAACCCGGATCAACTGCTTGGAAGGCAACTATGCTGACCATTACACCACGACCGCACAAGCGAGCGCCCCGCCACCGCGCTGAGTCGGCTTCCCGCCTGTCGGCAGCGGCCGAAGGTGATCGTACCCGGCAGGCGCATTTCGAGGCAGGCTAGGGGAGCACATCCAGACGCATTCGGACAGCGTATCCGCGCACATTTCGCATCCTTTGGCAAGAGTCGGCGCCGGCGACGCAAGAGTACGCAGAGGACCGCGTTCTGGCGGCATCTTTAAGCAGTGCAGTGCAGGATTCAGCGTCTGCAGCATCTTCTCCACAGAATGCTACGGCGCTTGACGGCAGTTTTCCCTTGAGACATCTGCTCGGGAAGCAGCGTGAAGGTACCGCTGGCCCGAGCATCGGTGGTTCAGTGGTAGAATGCTCGCCTGCCACGCGGGCGGCCCGGGTTCGATTCCCGGCCGATGCATCATTTTGTTTTTTCTCCGGTAGGGGTGCTGCGTGTCTTTCGCACTCGAACTGCGTGAGCCATGAGAATGAACCGCGGGATTCCGTATGGAAAGAACCAATCATGCAGCGCGGACGACTGCTCGTTTGGACTCCTGCGTGCTATTGTACATACTGGCGTCGGCTAGCATCGCAAGTTGCCTGCCGCGCCGTGAATGCACGTGTAGCAACAGAAAAAATGAGCCAGGGAGTGCAGACTCTCTACCACTTGTATTCGATACTTACCAAGATTCCAGAAGGTCTAACGATCGCCTGCCTCGGTAGCGCAGTAGGCAGCGCGTTAAGTCTCATGATCTTAAGGTCTTTGAGTTCGATCCTCACCCGGGGCATCTAATTTTCTGTGACTGAAGGTGGTGCTGTTGCTAGGGCGCCAACTTATTTCTTGTTTGTTATCCACAACGTTTCAACGCTTCAGCGGGAAAATGTTTACTTCCTGTTATTGCTACATACAGCTTCCCTATTCCTCTTCTCCAGCACAGCATGAAGCCAAAAGCATTGCTCTGCGACGTTTGAGGTGCGCGCCTTGCCAGTCAGTATGTGCAAAGATGCTCGCAAAGAGAGCGACAATGCGACAAGCGACCGTACGAACGGTCGAATGAAACGGCCGCATCCGGTGTGGTCTAGTGGCTAGGATACCTGGCTTTCACCCAGGAGGCCCGGGTTCGATTCCCGGTACCGGAACGGAATTTTTTCCACACGAATCGTGACAAGTTTGAGCTGTCCGAGCGGCCGTTTCCCGTCCTGCTCGCAATATAGCTACTGTTTCGTGACCGTCCAGCAGAATATAGACTAGGGAAGCAGACACACGACGACCATAGGAATGGTGTATGGCTTCATGCCACCTGATTCCAGCGTAGGGCTGAGCAACTGCATCTGCCGAGGCCCGTTAGCTCAGTTGGTTAGAGCGTCGTGCTAATAACGCGAAGGTCGTGGGTTCGATCCCCCCACGGGCCACTTCTCTTTTACTACTGCGAAATGGCCCCCCAGCGCCGATTTCAGCTGGCGAGTGTGATGACCAAATGATCATCACCCTGCGTGGAAGTTGACAGAGGATCCGAACCCGACTCGTCGGGAAGCACTACAGCATTCACTCGCAATGGCCATAATATCTTGAATACACTGGTTAGAGAAATGAAAGAAAATGTCCGATTGGCCGATGCGTAACAACTTTGGCCCTTGTCAGTACTTGGGCGGGTGAGCGCATGGGAACACAGGGCACTATGGCAGTTTTACTTCCTATTTTTGTTTCTCCTTTGTTTTCGGAGCTACAGCCCGATTCGGCCAGGGAGACGCCACCGTGAAATGAAGGGGGCGTGCTGTGTGTCCATCGCCTCGCCTCGCCTCTCCTTACCTCTCTCAGTCGTTTCTCGTGCTTGTCGTTTTGATATAGGCCGATTTGAGAGCGTCAGCTCTCGCGTCAGCTGAGCAAAGTCGAGACAAGTCGAGACACACTAAGGGCTGGTATGCAGCGAGTAAGAGGGCGAAAAAACAATAGTTTAAGAGCGCGTGGCAAAAGTACTCATACGCGAAATTAAAAGCCTGCTGCGGTGGCCGGGAATCGAACCCGGATCAACTGCTTGGAAGGCAACTATGCTGACCAATACACCACGACCGCACAAGCGAGCGCCCCGCCACCGCGCTGAGTCGGCTTCCCGCCTGTCGGCAGCGGCCGAAGGTGATCGTACCCGGCAGGCGCATTTCGAGGCAGGCTAGGGGAGCACATCCAGACGCATTCGGACAGCGTATCCGCGCACATTTCGCATCCTTTGGCAAGAGTCGGCGCCGGCGACGCAAGAGTACGCAGAGGACCGCGTTCTGGCGGCATCTTTAAGCAGTGCAGTGCAGGATTCAGCGTCTGCAGCATCTTCTCCACAGAATGCTACGGCGCTTGACGGCAGTCCCACTTTCCCTTGAGACATCTGCTCGGGAAGCAGCGTGAAGGTACCGCTGGCCCGAGCATCGGTGGTTCAGTGGTAGAATGCTCGCCTGCCACGCGGGCGGCCCGGGTTCGATTCCCGGCCGATGCATCATTTTGTTTTTTCTCCGGTAGGGGTGCTGCGTGTCTTTCGCACTCGAACTGCGTGAGCCATGAGAATGAACCGCGGGATTCCGTATGGAAAGAACCAATCATGCAGCGCGGACGACTGCTCGTTTGGACTCCTGCGTGCTATTGTACATAACTGGCGTCGGCCTAGCATCGCAAGTTGCCTGCCGCGCCGTGAATGCACGTGTAAGCAACAGAAAAAATGAGCCAGGGAGTGCAGACTCTCTACCACTTGTATTCGATACTTACCAAGATTCCAGAAGTCTAACGATCGCCTGCCCTCGGTAGCGCAGTAGGCAGCGCGTAAGTCTCATGATCTTAAGGTCTTGAGTTCGATCCTCACCCGGGGCATCTAATTTTCTGTGACTGAAGGTGGTGCTGTTGCTAGGGCGCCAACTTATTTCTTGTTTGTTATCCACAACGTTTCAACGCTTCAGCGGGAAAATGTTTACTTCCTGTTATTGCTACATACAGCTTCCCTATTCCTCTTCTCCCAGCACAGCATGAAGCCAAAAGCATTGCTCTGCGACGTTTGAGGTGCGCGCCTTGCCAGTCAGTATGTGCAAAGATGCTCGCAAAGAGAGCGACAATGCGACAAGCGACCGTACGAACGGTCGAATGAAACGGCCGCATCCGGTGTGGTCTAGTGGCTAGGATACCTGGCTTTCACCCAGGAGGCCCGGGTTCGATTCCCGGTACCGGAACGGAATTTTTTCCACACGAATCGTGACAAGTTTGAGCTGTCCGAGCGGCCGTTTCCCGTCCTGCTCGCAATATAGCTACTGTTTCGTGACCGTCAGCAGAATATAGACTAGGGAAGCAGACACACGACGACCATAGGAATGGTGTATGGCTTCATGCCACCTGATTCCAGCGTAGGGCTGAGCAACTGCATCTGCCGAGGCCCGTTAGCTCAGTTGGTTAGAGCGTCGTGCTAATAACGCGAAGGTCGTGGGTTCGATCCCCCCACGGGCCACTTCTCTTTTACTACTGCGAAAAAGCAGCGCCGATTTCAGCTGGCGAGTGTGATGACCAAATGATCATCACCCTGCGTGGAAGTTGACAGAGGATCCGAACCCGACTCGTCGGGAAGCACTACAGCATTCACTCGGCAATGGCCATAATATCTTGAATACACTGGGTTAGAGAAAATGAAAGAAAATGTCCGATTGCCGATGCGTAACAACTTTGGCCCTTTGTCAGTACTTGGGCGGGTGAGCGCATGGGAACACAGGGCACTATTGGCAGTTTTACTTCCTATTTTTGTTTCTCCTTTGTTTTCGGAGCTACAGCCCGATTCGGCCAGGGAGACGCCACCGTGAAATGAAGGGGGCGTGCTGTGTGTCCATCGCCTCGCCTCGCCTCTCCTTACCTCTCTCAGTCGTTTCTCGTGCTTGTCGTTTTGATATAGGCCGATTTGAGAGCGTCAGCTCTCGCGTCAGCTGAGCAAAGTCGAGACAAGTCGAGACACACTAAGGGCTGGTATGCAGCGAGTAAGAGGGCGAAAAAACAATAGTTTAAGAGCGCGTGGCAAAAGTACTCATACGCGAAATTAAAAGCCTGCTGCGGTGGCCGGGAATCGAACCCGGATCAACTGCTTGGAAGGCAACCTATGCTGACCATTACACCACGACCGCACAAGCGAGCGCCCGCCACCGCGCTGAGTCGGCTTCCCGCCTGTCGGCAGGCGGCCGAAGGTGATCGTACCCGGCAGGCGCATTTCGAGGCAGGCTAGGGGAGCACATCCAGACGCATTCGGACAGCGTATCCGCGCACATTTCGCATCCTTTGGCAAGAGTCGGCGCCGGCGACGCAAGAGTACGCAGAGGACCGCGTTCTGGCGGCATCTTTAAGCAGTGCAGTGCAGGATTCAGCGTCTGCAGCATCTTCTCCACAGAATGCTACGGCGCTTGACGGCAGTCCCACTTTCCCTTGAGACATCTGCTCGGGAAGCAGCGTGAAGGTACCGCTGGCCCGAGCATCGGTGGTTCAGTGGTAGAATGCTCGCCTGCCACGCGGGCGGCCGGGTTCGATTCCGGCCGATGCATCATTTTGTTTTTTCTCCGGTAGGGGTGCTGCGTGTCTTTCGCACTCGAACTGCGTGAGCCATGAGAATGAACCGCGGGATTCCGTATGGAAAGAACCAATCATGCAGCGCGGACGACTGCTCGTTTGGACTCCTGCGTGCTATTGTACATACTGCGGTCGGCCTAGCATCGCAAGTCTGGCCTGCCGCGCCGTGAATGCACGTGTAGCAACAGAAAAAATGAGCCAGGGAGTGCAGACTCTCTACCACTTGTATTCGATACTTACCAAGATTCCAGAAGGTCTAACGATCGCCTGCCTCGGTAGCGCAGTAGGCAGCGCGTAAGTCTCATAATCTTAAGGTCGTGAGTTCGATCCTCACCCGGGGCATCTAATTTTCTGTGACTGAAGGTGGTGCTGTTGCTAGGGCGCCAACTTATTTCTTGTTTGTTATCCACAACGTTTCAACGCTTCAGCGGGAAAATGTTTACTTCCTGTTATTGCTACATACAGCTTCCCTATTCCTCTTCTCCCAGCACAGCATGAAGCCAAAAGCATTGCTCTGCGACGTTTGAGGTGCGCGCCTTTGCCAGTCAGTATGTGCAAAGATGCTCGCAAAGAGAGCGACAATGCGACAAGCGACCGTACGAACGGTCGAATGAAACGGCCGCATCCGGTGTGGTCTAGTGGCTAGGATACCTGGCTTTCACCCAGGAGGCCCGGGTTCGATTCCCGGTACCGGAACGGAATTTTTCCACACGAATCGTGACAAGTTTGAGCTGTCCGAGCGGCCGTTTCCCGTCCTGCTCGCAATATAGCTACTGTTTCGTGACCGTCAGCAGAATATAGACTAGGGAAGCAGACACACGACGACCATAGGAATGGTGTATGGCTTCATGCCACCTGATTCCAGCGTAGGGCTGAGCAACTGCATCTGCCGAGGCCCGTTAGCTCAGTTGGTTAGAGCGTCGTGCTAATAACGCGAAGGTCGTGGGTTCGATCCCCCCACGGGCCACTTCTCTTTTACTACTGCGAAAAGGCAGCGCCGATTTCAGCTGGCGAGTGTGATGACCAAATGATCATCACCCTGCGTGGAGTTGACAGAGGATCCGAACCCGACTCGTCGGGAAGCACTACAGCATTCACTCGGCAATGGCCATAATATCTTGAATACACTGGTTAGAGAAAATGAAAAGAAAATGTCCGATTGCCGATGCGTAACAACTTTGGCCCTTGTCAGTACTTGGGCGGGTGAGCGCATGGGAACACAGGGCACTATGGCAGTTTTACTTCCTATTTTTGTTTCTCCTTTGTTTTCGGAGCTACAGCCCGATTCGGCCAGGGAGACGCCACCGTGAAATGAAGGGGGCGTGCTGTGTGTCCATCGCCTCGCCTCGCCTCTCCTTTACCTCTCTCAGTCGTTTCTCGTGCTTGTCGTTTTGATATAGGCCGATTTGAGAGCGTCAGCTCTCGCGTCAGCTGAGCAAAGTCGAGACAAGTCGAGACACACTAAGGGCTGGTATGCAGCGAGTAAGAGGGCGAAAAAACAATAGTTTAAGAGCGCGTGGCAAAAGTACTCATACGCGAAATTAAAAGCCTGCTGCGGTGGCCGGGAATCGAACCCGGATCAACTGCTTGGAAGGCAACTATGCTGACCATTACACCACGACCGCACAAGCGAGCGCCCCGCCACCGCGCTGAGTCGGCTTCCCGCCTGTCGGCAGCGGCCGAAGGTGATCGTACCCGGCAGGCGCATTTCGAGGCAGGCTAGGGGAGCACATCCAGACGCATTCGGACAGCGTATCCGCGCACATTTCGCATCCTTTGGCAAGAGTCGGCGCCGGCGACGCAAGAGTACGCAGAGGACCGCGTTCTGGCGCATCTTTAAGCAGTGCAGTGCAGGATTCAGCGTCTGCAGCATCTTCTCCACAGAATGCTACGGCGCTTGACGGCAGTCCCACTTTCCCTTGAGACATCTGCTCGGGAAGCAGCGTGAAGGTACCGCTGGCCCGAGCATCGGTGGTTCAGTGGGTAGAATGCTCGCCTGCCACGCGGGCGGCCCGGGTTCGATTCCCGGCCGATGCATCATTTTGTTTTTTCTCCGGTAGGGGTGCTGCGTGTCTTTCGCACTCGAACTGCGTGAGCCATGAGAGTGAACCGCGGGATTCCGTATGGAAAGAACCAATCATGCAGCGCGGACGACTGCTCGTTTGGACTCCTGCGTGCTATTGTACATACTGGCGTCGGCCTAGCATCGCAAGTTGCCTGCCGCGCCGTGAATGCACGTGTAGCAACAGAAAAAATGAGCCAGGGAGTGCAGACTCTCTACCACTTGTATTCGATACTTACCAAGATTCCAGAAGGTCTAACGATCGCCTGCCTCGGTAGCGCAGTAGGCAGCGCGTAAGTCTCATGATCTTAAGGTCGTGAGTTCGATCCTCACCCGGGGCATCTAATTTTCTGTGACTGAAGGTGGTGCTGTTGCTAGGGCGCCAACTTATTTCTTGTTTGTTATCCACAACGTTTCAACGCTTCAGCGGGAAAATGTTTACTTCCTGTTATTGCTACATACAGCTTCCCTATTCCTCTTCTCCCAGCACAGCATGAAGCCAAAAGCATTGCTCTGCGACGTTTGAGGTGCGCGCCTTGCCAGTCAGTATGTGCAAAGATGCTCGCAAAGAGAGCGACAATGCGACAAGCGACCGTACGAACGGTCGAATGAAACGGCCGCATCCGTGTGGTCTAGTGGCTAGGATACCTGGCTTTCACCCAGGAGGCCCGGGTTCGATTCCCGGTACCGGAACGGAATTTTTTCCACACGAATCGTGACAAGTTTGAGCTGTCCGAGCGGCCGTTTCCCGTCCTGCTCGCAATATAGCTACTGTTTCGTGACCGTCAGCAGAATATAGACTAGGGAAGCAGACACACGACGACCATAGGAATGGTGTATGGCTTCATGCCACCTGATTCCAGCGTAGGGCTGAGCAACTGCATCTGCCGAGGCCCGTTAGCTCAGTTGGTTAGAGCGTCGTGCTAATAACGCGAAGGTCGTGGGTTCGATCCCCCCACGGGCCACTTCTCTTTTACTACTGCGAAAAGGCAGCGCCGATTTCAGCTGGCGAGTGTGATGACCAAATGATCATCACCCTGCGTGGAAGTTGACAGAGGATCCGAACCCGACTCGTCGGGAAGCACTACAGCATTCACTCGGCAATGGCCATAATATCTTGAATACACTGGTTAGAGAAAATGAAAGAAAATGTCCGATTGCCGATGCGTAACAACTTTGGCCCTTGTCAGTACTTGGGCGGGTGAGCGCATGGGAACACAGGGCACTATTGGCAGTTTTACTTCCTATTTTTGTTTCTCCTTTGTTTTCGGAGCTACAGCCCGATTCGGCCAGGGAGACGCCACCGTGAAATGAAGGGGGCGTGCTGTGTGTCCATCGCCTCGCCTCGCCTCTCCTTACCTCTCTCAGTCGTTTCTCGTGCTTGTCGTTTTGATATAGGCCGATTTGAGAGCGTCAGCTCTCGCGTCAGCTGAGCAAAGTCGAGACAAGTCGAGACACACTAAGGGCTGGTATGCAGCGAGTAAGAGGGCGAAAAAACAATAGTTTAAGAGCGCGTGGCAAAAGTACTCATACGCGAAATTAAAAGCCTGCTGCGGTGGCCGGGAATCGAACCCGGATCAACTGCTTGGAAGGCAACTATGCTGACCATTACACCACGACCGCACAAGCGAGCGCCCCGCCACCGCGCTGAGTCGGCTTCCCGCCTGTCGGCAGCGGCCGAAGGTGATCGTACCCGGCAGGCGCATTTCGAGGCAGGCTAGGGGAGCACATCCAGACGCATTCGGACAGCGTATCCGCGCACATTTCGCATCCTTTGGCAAGAGTCGGCGCCGGCGACGCAAGAGTACGCAGAGGACCGCGTTCTGGCGGCATCTTTAAGCAGTGCAGTGCAGGATTCAGCGTCTGCAGCATCTTCTCCACAGAATGCTACGGCGCTTGACGGCAGTCCCACTTTCCTTGAGACATCTGCTCGGGAAGCAGCGTGAAGGTACCGCTGGCCCGAGCATCGGTGGTTCAGTGGTAGAATGCTCGCCTGCCACGCGGGCGGCCCGGGTTCGATTCCCGGCCGATGCATCATTTTGTTTTTTCTCCGGTAGGGGTGCTGCGTGTCTTTCGCACTCGAACTGCGTGAGCCATGAGAATGAACCGCGGGATTCCGTATGGAAAGAACCAATCATGCAGCGCGGACGACTGCTCGTTTGGACTCCTGCGTGCTATTGTACATACTGGCGTCGGCCTAGCATCGCAAGTTGCCTGCCGCGCCGTGAATGCACGTGTAAGCAACAGAAAAAATGAGCCAGGGAGTGCAGACTCTCTACCACTTGTATTCGATACTTACCAAGATTCCAGAAGGTCTAACGATCGCCTGCCTCGGTAGCGCAGTAGGCAGCGCGTAAGTCTCATGATCTTAAGGTCGTGAGTTCGATCCTCACCCGGGGCATCTAATTTTCTGGGACTGAAGGTGGTGCTGTTGCTAGGGCGCCAACTTATTTCTTGTTTGTTATCCACAACGTTTCAACGCTTCAGCGGGAAAATGTTTACTTCCTGTTATTGCTACATACAGCTTCCCTATTCCTCTTCTCCCAGCACAGCATGAAGCCAAAAGCATTGCTCTGCGACGTTTGAGGTGCGCGCCTTGCCAGTCAGTATGTGCAAAGATGCTCGCAAAGAGAGCGACAATGCGACAAGCGACCGTACGAACGGTCGAATGAAACGGCCGCATCCGGTGTGGTCTAGTGGCTAGGATACCTGGCTTTCACCCAGGAGGCCCGGGTTCGATTCCCGGTACCGGAACGGAATTTTTTCCACACGAATCGTGACAAGTTTGAGCTGTCCGAGCGGCCGTTTCCCGTCCTGCTCGCAATATAGCTACTGTTTCGTGACCGTCAGCAGAATATAGACTAGGGAAGCAGACACACGACGACCATAGGAATGGTGTATGGCTTCATGCCACCTGATTCCAGCGTAGGCTGAGCAACTGCATCTGCCGAGGCCCGTTAGCTCAGTTGGTTAGAGCGTCGTGCTAATAACGCGAGGTCGTGGGTTCGATCCCCCACGGGCCACTTCTCTTTTACTACTGCGAAAAGGCAGCGCCGATTTCAGCTGGCGAGTGTGATGACCAAATGATCATCACCCTGCGTGGAGTTGACAGAGGATCCGAACCCGACTCGTCGGGAAGCACTACAGCATTCACTCGGCAATGGCCATAATATCTTGAATACACTGGTTAGAGAAAATGAAAGAAAATGTCCGATTGCCGATGCGTAACAACTTTGGCCCTTGTCAGTACTTGGGCGGGTGAGCGCATGGGAACACAGGGCACTATTGCAGTTTTACTTCCTATTTTGTTTCTCCTTTGTTTTCGGAGCTACAGCCCGATTCGGCCAGGGAGACGCCACCGTGAATGAAGGGGGGCGTGCTGTGTTGTCCATCGCCTCGCCTCGCCTCTCCTTACCTCTCTCAGTCGTTTCTCGTGCTTGTCGTTTTGATATAGGCCGATTTGAGAGCGTCAGCTCTCGCGTCAGCTGAGCAAGTCGAGACAAGTCGAGACACACTAAGGGCTGGTATGCAGCGAGTAAGAGGGCGAAAAACAATAGTTTAAGAGCGCGTGCAAAAGTACTCATACGCGAAATTAAAAGCCTGCTGCGGTGGCCGGGAATCGAACCCGGATCAACTGCTTGGAAGGCAACTATGCTGACCATTACACCACGACCGCACAAGCGAGCGCCCCGCCACCGCGCTGAGTCGGCTTCCCGCCTGTCGGCAGCGGCCGAAGGTGATCGTACCCTGCAGGCGCATTTCGAGGCAGGCTAGGGGAGCACATCCAGACGCATTCGGACAGCGTATCCGCGCACAATTTCGCATCCTTTGGCAAGAGTCGGCGCCGGCGACGCAAGAGTACGCAGAGGACCGCGTTCTGGCGGCATCTTTAAGCAGGTGCAGTGCAGGATTCAGCGTCTGCAGCATCTTCTCCACAGAATGCTACGGCCGCTTGACGGCAGTCCCACTTTCCCTTGAGACATCTGCTCGGGAAGCAGCGTGAAGGTACCGCTGGCCCGAGCATCGGTGGTTCAGTGGTAGAATGCTCGCCTGCCACGCGGGCGGCCCGGGTTCCGATTCCCGGCCGATGCATCATTTGTTTTTTCTCCGGTAGGGGTGCTGCGTGTCTTTCGCACTCGAACTGCGTGAGCCATGAGAATGAACCGCGGGATTCCGTATGGAAAGAACCAATCATGCAGCGCGGACGACTGCTCGTTTGGACTCCTGCGTGCTATTGTACATACTGGCGTCGGCCTAGCATCGCAAGTTGCCTGCCGCGCCGTGAATGCACGTGTAGCAACAGAAAAAATGAGCCAGGGAGTGCAGACTCTCTACCACTTGTATTCGATACTTACCAAGATTCCAGAAGGTCTAACGATCGCCTGCCTCGGTAGCGCAGTAGGCAGCGCGTAAGTCTCATGATCTTAAGGTCGTGAGTTCGATCCTCACCCGGGGCATCTAATTTTCTGTGACTGAAGGTGGTGCTGTTGCTAGGGCGCCAACTTATTCTTGTTTGTTATCCACAACGTTTCAACGCTTCAGCGGGAAAATGTTTACTTCCTGTTATTGCTACATACAGCTTCCTTCAGCGGGAAAATGTTTACTTCCTCTTATTGCTACATACAGCTTCCCTTTTCCTCTTCTCCCAGCAGAGCATGAAGCCAAAAGCATTGCTCTGCGACGTTTGAGGTGCGCGCCTTGCCAGTCAGTATGTGCAAAGATGCTCGCAAAGAGAGCGACAATGCGACAAGCGGACCGTACGAACGGGCGAATGAAACCGGCCG
>NW_026048626.1:0-26884 GCF_023864345.2 Schistocerca serialis cubense | reverse complement strand
CACTTTGTGCTTTGTTATCCTCAAGGCTTCAACGACTCAGCGTGATAATGTTTACTTCCGTTATTACTACTTGCAGTTCTTATGTAAAATTTTCAAGAAAAAAAGTACTAGTAATAAAACTGAATTTCGTACGATATAACGTGTAAAGTCACACAATGTATGACCTGCTGTATGATGACAGGCAGCAGGTATTTACTTGCGAAATAAGTAAATAAATATTACTACTTACGGCTTTGCTTTTCCTCCTACCCCTGTAACAACGAGGCATAAAGCAATGGATTGTGACTTTTGCCATGCGCGCCTCGCCATGGGCGCGCGGAAAGATGCTCGCAAACAGGGAAAGTGCGACACGGAAAGCGTCTAGACCGGGTGTAAACGCCGAGGAAAATGCGCGCGTCCGGTGTGGTCTAGTGGCTAGGATACCTGGCTTTCACCCAGGAGGCCCGGGTTCGATTCCCGGTACCGGAACGGAATTTTTCGGAAAAAGTCACGACAAGTTTTGACCCTGCGAAAGGCTGTTTCACGTCCTCCTCGCATTATACCTACTGGTCATAAACGTCAGCTGAAAACAGTCGAGAGAAACGGGCACGCAATGAAATTACTACGAGCAGCGGAATAAAGGGAGAAGAGACGCTGGTCCACTGTTGGACTGCTACCATAGAAATGTTACATGGCAATACGCAGAGCAATTCCCGCGAAGCGATGGAAGACTCTCTGCACCGAGGCCCGTTAGCTCAGTCGGTTAGAGCGTCGTGCTAATAACGCGAAGGTCGTGGGTTCGATCCCCCCACGGGCCACTACGATTTCACTCTTCCAAAAAGGCAACGCCGATTTCGGCGGGGAAGTATGGTAACAAAGAAATCGTCACATTGTGTGCGAGCTGATAGGGGACCAGAACGCGACTTGTCGGGACGCGCTAAAACACTTCACTGGTCACAGCACGGTGAACACACAGTTCCTCGTCCGATCACCGCTACTGCGCGAAGCTGGGCGTTGTCAGTGCTTGGGCGGGTGACCGCCTGCGAACACAGGGCACTGCCGACAGTTTCAATTCGTATTTCTCTTTCCTCTTCGGTTTCGGAGCTGCAGCGCTATTCGGTCAAGGGCACTGGCGCCACATTTTGCCTCTCGGTATGCCAAGTCGCGCCGTGCGGCCACAGTGAAATGAAGGAGCGTGTTGTAAAATTTTCAACAAAGAAAAAAAAAAAAAAAAAGAAATGTACTAGTAATAAAACTGAATTTGTCTGACAGAACATGTAACATCAAACAATACATGATAACAGGCAGCAGGTATTTACTTGAGGCATAAGTAACGTGGTGGCCGCCTCGCCATACCTCTCTCAGTCGTTTCGCGTACTTGTCCTCTTGATATAGGCCGATTGGAGAGCGTCAGCTCTCGCGTCAGCTGAGCTAAGTCGAGACAAGTCGAGACTCAAGGGGAATCGACGCACACACTATAGGGTGGCCTGCAGCGAGTAAGAGGGCGAAAGAAACATTAATTTAAAGACGCGTGGCAAAAGTACTCATACGCAAAAGTAAAAAGCCGGCTGCGGTGGCCGGGAATCGAACCCGGATCAACTGCTTGGAAGGCAACTATGCTGACCATTACACCACCACCGCACGGTTTCCGGCCGCGCACGGCGCGCTGTGTCTGCTTCCCGCCTGTCGGCGGCGGCTCAAGGTGGTCGTAGCTGTAGGCGCATTACGGGGTAGGCGAGCGCATCCAGACAGCGTCTCTACGCACATTTCGCGTCCTTTGGCAAGAGTCGTCGCGTGCGTGCGCCGCAAGAGTACTTAGGCGATCGCGTTCGGGCGTCATTTTTAAGCAGTGCAGTGCAGTTCAGGATTCAGCGTGTGTAGCATTCTCTCGAGAGGATGCGACGGCGCTGGACGGCAGTCCCACTTTCCCCTCAGACGTCTGCCGCGGAAAGCACCAGGAAGCTGTGAACTAGCTGAGCATCGGTGGTTCAGTGGTAGAATGCTCGCCTGCCACGCGGGCGGCCCGGGTTCGATTCCCGGCCGATGCATCATTTTGTTTTTTCTCCGATAGTGGTGCTGCGTGTCTTTCGCACTCGAACTGCGTGAGCCATGAGAATGAACCGCGGGATTTCCGTGTGGGAATAACCAAACATGCAGCGCGCACGACTGCTCGTTTCGACTGTTGTGCGCTATTGTACATACTGGCGTCGGCCTAGCATCACAAGTTGCCTGTCGCGCCGGGAATGCACGTGTAGCAACAGAAAAAAATGAGCCAGGAAGTGCAGACTCTCTACCACTGGTATTTGGTACTTACCGAGATTCCAGAAGGCGTGGCGATCACCTGCCTCGGTAGCGCAGTAGGCAGCGCGTAAGTCTCATAATCTTAAGGTCGTGAGTTCGATCCTCACCCGGGGCATTTAATTTACTTTCGTCCACAGCTAAATCGACGGCTCTGGGGTTTGCGAAGGAGCGAAACACTTTGTGCTTTGTTATCCTCAAGGCTTCAACGACTCAGCGTGATAATGTTTACTTCCCGTTATTACTACTTGCAGTTCTTATGTAAAATTTTCAAGAAAAAAAGTACTAGTAATAAAACTGAATTTCGTACGATATAACGTGTAAAGTCACACAATGTATGACCTGCTGTATGATGACAGGCAGCAGGTATTTACTTGCGAAATAAGTAAATAAATATTACTACTTACGGCTTTGCTTTTCCTCCTACCCCTGTAACAACGAGGCATAAAGCAATGGATTGTGACTTTTGCCATGCGCGCCTCGCCATGGGCGCGCGGAAAGATGCTCGCAAACAGGGAAAGTGCGACACGGAAAGCGTCTAGACCGGGTGTAAACGCCGAGGAAAATGCGCGCGTCCGGTGTGGTCTAGTGGCTAGGATACCTGGCTTTCACCCAGGAGGCCCGGGTTCGATTCCCGGTACCGGAACGGAATTTTTCGGAAAAAGTCACGACAAGTTTTGACCCTGCGAAAGGCTGTTTCACGTCCTCCTCGCATTATACCTACTGGTTCATAAACGTCAGCTGAAAACAGTCGAGAGAAACGGGCACGCAATGAAATTACTACGAGCAGCGGAATAAAGGGAGAAGAGACGCTGGTCCACTGTTGGACTGCTACCATAGAAATGTTACATGGCAATACGCAGAGCAATTCCCGCGAAGCGATGGAAGACTCTCTGCACCGAGGCCCGTTAGCTCAGTCGGTTAGAGCGTCGTGCTAATAACGCGAAGGTCGTGGGTTCGATCCCCCCACGGGCCACTACGATTTCACTCTTCCAAAAAGGCAACGCCGATTTCGGCGGGGAAGTATGGTAACAAAGAAATCGTCACATTGTGTGCGAGCTGATAGGGGACCAGAACGCGACTTGTCGGGACGCGCTAAAACACTTCACTGGTCACAGCACGGTGAACACACAGTTCCTCGTCCGATCACCGCTACTGCGCGAAGCTGGGCGTTGTCAGTGCTTGGGCGGGTGACCGCCTGCGAACACAGGGCACTGCCGACAGTTTCAATTCGTATTTCTCTTTCCTCTTCGGTTTCGGAGCTGCAGCGCTATTCGGTCAAGGGCACTGGCGCCACATTTTGCCTCTCGGTATGCCAAGTCGCGCCGTGCGGCCACAGTGAAATGAAGGAGCGTGTTGTAAAATTTTCAACAAAGAAAAAAAAAAAAAAAAAAGAAATGTACTAGTAATAAAACTGAATTTGTCTGACAGAACATGTAACATCAAACAATACATGATAACAGGCAGCAGGTATTTACTTGAGGCATAAGTAACGTGGTGGCCGCCTCGCCATACCTCTCTCAGTCGTTTCGCGTACTTGTCCTCTTGATATAGGCCGATTGGAGAGCGTCAGCTCTCGCGTCAGCTGAGCTAAGTCGAGACAAGTCGAGACTCAAGGGGAATCGACGCACACACTATAGGGTGGCCTGCAGCGAGTAAGAGGGCGAAAGAAACATTAATTTAAAGACGCGTGGCAAAAGTACTCATACGCAAAAGTAAAAAGCCGGCTGCGGTGGCCGGGAATCGAACCCGGATCAACTGCTTGGAAGGCAACTATGCTGACCATTACACCACCACCGCACGGTTTCCGGCCGCGCACGGCGCGCTGTGTCTGCTTCCCGCCTGTCGGCGGCGGCTCAAGGTGGTCGTAGCTGTAGGCGCATTACGGGGTAGGCGAGCGCATCCAGACAGCGTCTCTACGCACATTTCGCGTCCTTTGGCAAGAGTCGTCGCGTGCGTGCGCCGCAAGAGTACTTAGGCGATCGCGTTCGGGCGTCATTTTTAAGCAGTGCAGTGCAGTTCAGGATTCAGCGTGTGTAGCATTCTCTCGAGAGGATGCGACGGCGCTGGACGGCAGTCCCACTTTCCCCTCAGACGTCTGCCGCGGAAAGCACCAGGAAGCTGTGAACTAGCTGAGCATCGGTGGTTCAGTGGTAGAATGCTCGCCTGCCACGCGGGCGGCCCGGGTTCGATTCCCGGCCGATGCATCATTTTGTTTTTTCTCCGATAGTGGTGCTGCGTGTCTTTCGCACTCGAACTGCGTGAGCCATGAGAATGAACCGCGGGATTTCCGTGTGGGAATAACCAAACATGCAGCGCGCACGACTGCTCGTTTCGACTGTTGTGCGCTATTGTACATACTGGCGTCGGCCTAGCATCACAAGTTGCCTGTCGCGCCGGGAATGCACGTGTAGCAACAGAAAAAAATGAGCCAGGAAGTGCAGACTCTCTACCACTGGTATTTGGTACTTACCGAGATTCCAGAAGGCGTGGCGATCACCTGCCTCGGTAGCGCAGTAGGCAGCGCGTAAGTCTCATAATCTTAAGGTCGTGAGTTCGATCCTCACCCGGGGCATTTAATTTACTTTCGTCCACAGCTAAATCGACGGCTCTGGGGTTTGCGAAGGAGCGAAACACTTTGTGCTTTGTTATCCTCAAGGCTTCAACGACTCAGCGTGATAATGTTTACTTCCCGTTATTACTACTTGCAGTTCTTATGTAAAATTTTCAAGAAAAAAAGTACTAGTAATAAAACTGAATTTCGTACGATATAACGTGTAAAGTCACACAATGTATGACCTGCTGTATGATGACAGGCAGCAGGTATTTACTTGCGAAATAAGTAAATAAATATTACTACTTACGGCTTTGCTTTTCCTCCTACCCCTGTAACAACGAGGCATAAAGCAATGGATTGTGACTTTTGCCATGCGCGCCTCGCCATGGGCGCGCGGAAAGATGCTCGCAAACAGGGAAAGTGCGACACGGAAAGCGTCTAGACCGGGTGTAAACGCCGAGGAAAATGCGCGCGTCCGGTGTGGTCTAGTGGCTAGGATACCTGGCTTTCACCCAGGAGGCCCGGGTTCGATTCCCGGTACCGGAACGGAATTTTTCGGAAAAAGTCACGACAAGTTTTGACCCTGCGAAAGGCTGTTTCACGTCCTCCTCGCATTATACCTACTGGTTCATAAACGTCAGCTGAAAACAGTCGAGAGAAACGGGCACGCAATGAAATTACTACGAGCAGCGGAATAAAGGGAGAAGAGACGCTGGTCCACTGTTGGACTGCTACCATAGAAATGTTACATGGCAATACGCAGAGCAATTCCCGCGAAGCGATGGAAGACTCTCTGCACCGAGGCCCGTTAGCTCAGTCGGTTAGAGCGTCGTGCTAATAACGCGAAGGTCGTGGGTTCGATCCCCCCACGGGCCACTACGATTTCACTCTTCCAAAAAGGCAACGCCGATTTCGGCGGGGAAGTATGGTAACAAAGAAATCGTCACATTGTGTGCGAGCTGATAGGGGACCAGAACGCGACTTGTCGGGACGCGCTAAAACACTTCACTGGTCACAGCACGGTGAACACACAGTTCCTCGTCCGATCACCGCTACTGCGCGAAGCTGGGCGTTGTCAGTGCTTGGGCGGGTGACCGCCTGCGAACACAGGGCACTGCCGACAGTTTCAATTCGTATTTCTCTTTCCTCTTCGGTTTCGGAGCTGCAGCGCTATTCGGTCAAGGGCACTGGCGCCACATTTTGCCTCTCGGTATGCCAAGTCGCGCCGTGCGGCCACAGTGAAATGAAGGAGCGTGTTGTAAAATTTTCAACAAAGAAAAAAAAAAAAAAAAGAGAAATGTACTAGTAATAAAACTGAATTTGTCTGACAGAACATGTAACATCAGACAATACATGATAACAGGCAGCAGGTATTTACTTGAGGCATAAGTAACGTGGTGGCCGCCTCGCCATACCTCTCTCAGTCGTTTCGCGTGCTTGTCCTCTTGATATAGGCCGATTGGAGAGCGTCAGCTCTCGCGTCAGCTGAGCTAAGTCGAGACAAGTCGAGACTCAAGGGGAATCGACGCACACACTATAGGGTGGCCTGCAGCGAGTAAGAGGGCGAAAGAAACATTAATTTAAAGACGCGTGGCAAAAGTACTCATACGCAAAAGTAAAAAGCCGGCTGCGGTGGCCGGGAATCGAACCCGGATCAACTGCTTGGAAGGCAACTATGCTGACCATTACACCACCACCGCACGGTTTCCGTCCGCGCACGGCGCGCTGTGTCTGCTTCCCGCCTGTCGGCGGCGGCTCAAGGTGGTCGTAGCTGTAGGCGCATTACGGGGTAGGCGAGCGCATCCAGACAGCGTCTCTACGCACATTTCGCGTCCTTTGGCAAGAGTCGTCGCGTGCGTGCGCCGCAAGAGTACTTAGGCGATCGCGTTCGGGCGTCATTTTTAAGCAGTGCAGTGCAGTTCAGGATTCAGCGTGTGTAGCATTCTCTCGAGAGGATGCGACGGCGCTGGACGGCAGTCCCACTTTCCCCTCAGACGTCTGCCGCGGAAAGCACCAGGAAGCTGTGAACTAGCTGAGCATCGGTGGTTCAGTGGTAGAATGCTCGCCTGCCACGCGGGCGGCCCGGGTTCGATTCCCGGCCGATGCATCATTTTGTTTTTTCTCCGATAGTGGTGCTGCGTGTCTTTCGCACTCGAACTGCGTGAGCCATGAGAATGAACCGCGGGATTTCCGTGTGGGAATAACCAAACATGCAGCGCGCACGACTGCTCGTTTCGACTGTTGTGCGCTATTGTACATACTGGCGTCGGCCTAGCATCACAAGTTGCCTGTCGCGCCGGGAATGCACGTGTAGCAACAGAAAAAAATGAGCCAGGAAGTGCAGACTCTCTACCACTGGTATTTGGTACTTACCGAGATTCCAGAAGGCGTGGCGATCACCTGCCTCGGTAGCGCAGTAGGCAGCGCGTAAGTCTCATAATCTTAAGGTCGTGAGTTCGATCCTCACCCGGGGCATTTAATTTACTTTCGTCCACAGCTAAATCGACGGCTCTGGGGTTTGCGAAGGAGCGAAACACTTTGTGCTTTGTTATCCTCAAGGCTTCAACGACTCAGCGTGATAATGTTTACTTCCCGTTATTACTACTTGCAGTTCTTATGTAAAATTTTCAAGAAAAAAAGTACTAGTAATAAAACTGAATTTCGTACGATATAACGTGTAAAGTCACACAATGTATGACCTGCTGTATGATGACAGGCAGCAGGTATTTACTTGCGAAATAAGTAAATAAATATTACTACTTACGGCTTTGCTTTTCCTCCTACCCCTGTAACAACGAGGCATAAAGCAATGGATTGTGACTTTTGCCATGCGCGCCTCGCCATGGGCGCGCGGAAAGATGCTCGCAAACAGGGAAAGTGCGACACGGAAAGCGTCTAGACCGGGTGTAAACGCCGAGAAAAATGCGCGCGTCCGGTGTGGTCTAGTGGCTAGGATACCTGGCTTTCACCCAGGAGGCCCGGGTTCGATTCCCGGTACCGGAACGGAATTTTTCGGAAAAAGTCACGACAAGTTTTGACCCTGCGAAAGGCTGTTTCACGTCCTCCTCGCATTATACCTACTGGTTCATAAACGTCAGCTGAAAACAGTCGAGAGAAACGGGCACGCAATGAAATTACTACGAGCAGCGGAATAAAGGGAGAAGAGACGCTGGTCCACTGTTGGACTGCTACCATAGAAATGTTACATGGCAATACGCAGAGCAATTCCCGCGAAGCGATGGAAGACTCTCTGCACCGAGGCCCGTTAGCTCAGTCGGTTAGAGCGTCGTGCTAATAACGCGAAGGTCGTGGGTTCGATCCCCCCACGGGCCACTACGATTTCACTCTTCCAAAAAGGCAACGCCGATTTCGGCGGGGAAGTATGGTAACAAAGAAATCGTCACATTGTGTGCGAGCTGATAGGGGACCAGAACGCGACTTGTCGGGACGCGCTAAAACACTTCACTGGTCACAGCACGGTGAACACACAGTTCCTCGTCCGATCACCGCTACTGCGCGAAGCTGGGCGTTGTCAGTGCTTGGGCGGGTGACCGCCTGCGAACACAGGGCACTGCCGACAGTTTCAATTCGTATTTCTCTTTCCTCTTCGGTTTCGGAGCTGCAGCGCTATTCGGTCAAGGGCACTGGCGCCACATTTTGCCTCTCGGTATGCCAAGTCGCGCCGTGCGGCCACAGTGAAATGAAGGAGCGTGTTGTAAAATTTTCAACAAAGAAAAAAAAAAAAAAAAAAAGAAATGTACTAGTAATAAAACTGATTTTGTCTGACAGAACATGTAACATCAAACAATACATGATAACAGGCAGCAGGTATTTACTTGAGGCATAAGTAACGTGGTGGCCGCCTCGCCATACCTCTCTCAGTCGTTTCGCGTACTTGTCCTCTTGATATAGGCCGATTGGAGAGCGTCAGCTCTCGCGTCAGCTGAGCTAAGTCGAGACAAGTCGAGACTCAAGGGGAATCGACGCACACACTATAGGGTGGCCTGCAGCGAGTAAGAGGGCGAAAGAAACATTAATTTAAAGACGCGTGGCAAAAGTACTCATACGCAAAAGTAAAAAGCCGGCTGCGGTGGCCGGGAATCGAACCCGGATCAACTGCTTGGAAGGCAACTATGCTGACCATTACACCACCACCGCACGGTTTCCGGCCGCGCACGGCGCGCTGTGTCTGCTTCCCGCCTGTCGGCGGCGGCTCAAGGTGGTCGTAGCTGTAGGCGCATTACGGGGTAGGCGAGCGCATCCAGACAGCGTCTCTACGCACATTTCGCGTCCTTTGGCAAGAGTCGTCGCGTGCGTGCGCCGCAAGAGTACTTAGGCGATCGCGTTCGGGCGTCATTTTTAAGCAGTGCAGTGCAGTTCAGGATTCAGCGTGTGTAGCATTCTCTCGAGAGGATGCGACGGCGCTGGACGGCAGTCCCACTTTCCCCTCAGACGTCTGCCGCGGAAAGCACCAGGAAGCTGTGAACTAGCTGAGCATCGGTGGTTCAGTGGTAGAATGCTCGCCTGCCACGCGGGCGGCCCGGGTTCGATTCCCGGCCGATGCATCATTTTGTTTTTTCTCCGATAGTGGTGCTGCGTGTCTTTCGCACTCGAACTGCGTGAGCCATGAGAATGAACCGCGGGATTTCCGTGTGGGAATAACCAAACATGCAGCGCGCACGACTGCTCGTTTCGACTGTTGTGCGCTATTGTACATACTGGCGTCGGCCTAGCATCACAAGTTGCCTGTCGCGCCGGGAATGCACGTGTAGCAACAGAAAAAAATGAGCCAGGAAGTGCAGACTCTCTACCACTGGTATTTGGTACTTACCGAGATTCCAGAAGGCGTGGCGATCACCTGCCTCGGTAGCGCAGTAGGCAGCGCGTAAGTCTCATAATCTTAAGGTCGTGAGTTCGATCCTCACCCGGGGCATTTAATTTACTTTCGTCCACAGCTAAATCGACGGCTCTGGGGTTTGCGAAGGAGCGAAACACTTTGTGCTTTGTTATCCTCAAGGCTTCAACGACTCAGCGTGATAATGTTTACTTCCCGTTATTACTACTTGCAGTTCTTATGTAAAATTTTCAAGAAAAAAAGTACTAGTAATAAAACTGAATTTCGTACGATATAACGTGTAAAGTCACACAATGTATGACCTGCTGTATGATGACAGGCAGCAGGTATTTACTTGCGAAATAAGTAAATAAATATTACTACTTACGGCTTTGCTTTTCCTCCTACCCCTGTAACAACGAGGCATAAAGCAATGGATTGTGACTTTTGCCATGCGCGCCTCGCCATGGGCGCGCGGAAAGATGCTCGCAAACAGGGAAAGTGCGACACGGAAAGCGTCTGGACCGGGTGTAAACGCCGAGGAAAATGCGCGCGTCCGGTGTGGTCTAGTGGCTAGGATACCTGGCTTTCACCCAGGAGGCCCGGGTTCGATTCCCGGTACCGGAACGGAATTTTTCGGAAAAAGTCACGACAAGTTTTGACCCTGCGAAAGGCTGTTTCACGTCCTCCTCGCATTATACCTACTGGTTCATAAACGTCAGCTGAAAACAGTCGAGAGAAACGGGCACGCAATGAAATTACTACGAGCAGCGGAATAAAGGGAGAAGAGACGCTGGTCCACTGTTGGACTGCTACCATAGAAATGTTACATGGCAATACGCAGAGCAATTCCCGCGAAGCGATGGAAGACTCTCTGCACCGAGGCCCGTTAGCTCAGTCGGTTAGAGCGTCGTGCTAATAACGCGAAGGTCGTGGGTTCGATCCCCCCACGGGCCACTACGATTTCACTCTTCCAAAAAGGCAACGCCGATTTCGGCGGGGAAGTATGGTAACAAAGAAATCGTCACATTGTGTGCGAGCTGATAGGGGACCAGAACGCGACTTGTCGGGACGCGCTAAAACACTTCACTGGTCACAGCACGGTGAACACACAGTTCCTCGTCCGATCACCGCTACTGCGCGAAGCTGGGCGTTGTCAGTGCTTGGGCGGGTGACCGCCTGCGAACACAGGGCACTGCCGACAGTTTCAATTCGTATTTCTCTTTCCTCTTCGGTTTCGGAGCTGCAGCGCTATTCGGTCAAGGGCACTGGCGCCACATTTTGCCTCTCGGTATGCCAAGTCGCGCCGTGCGGCCACAGTGAAATGAAGGAGCGTGTTGTAAAATTTTCAACAAAGAAAAAAAAAAAAAAAAAAGAAATGTACTAGTAATAAAACTGAATTTGTCTGACAGAACATGTAACATCAGACAATACATGATAACAGGCAGCAGGTATTTACTTGAGGCATAAGTAACGTGGTGGCCGCCTCGCCATACCTCTCTCAGTCGTTTCGCGTGCTTGTCCTCTTGATATAGGCCGATTGGAGAGCGTCAGCTCTCGCGTCAGCTGAGCTAAGTCGAGACAAGTCGAGACTCAAGGGGAATCGACGCACACACTATAGGGTGGCCTGCAGCGAGTAAGAGGGCGAAAGAAACATTAATTTAAAGACGCGTGGCAAAAGTACTCATACGCAAAAGTAAAAAGCCGGCTGCGGTGGCCGGGAATCGAACCCGGATCAACTGCTTGGAAGGCAACTATGCTGACCATTACACCACCACCGCACGGTTTCCGTCCGCGCACGGCGCGCTGTGTCTGCTTCCCGCCTGTCGGCGGCGGCTCAAGGTGGTCGTAGCTGTAGGCGCATTACGGGGTAGGCGAGCGCATCCAGACAGCGTCTCTACGCACATTTCGCGTCCTTTGGCAAGAGTCGTCGCGTGCGTGCGCCGCAAGAGTACTTAGGCGATCGCGTTCGGGCGTCATTTTTAAGCAGTGCAGTGCAGTTCAGGATTCAGCGTGTGTAGCATTCTCTCGAGAGGATGCGACGGCGCTGGACGGCAGTCCCACTTTCCCCTCAGACGTCTGCCGCGGAAAGCACCAGGAAGCTGTGAACTAGCTGAGCATCGGTGGTTCAGTGGTAGAATGCTCGCCTGCCACGCGGGCGGCCCGGGTTCGATTCCCGGCCGATGCATCATTTTGTTTTTTCTCCGATAGTGGTGCTGCGTGTCTTTCGCACTCGAACTGCGTGAGCCATGAGAATGAACCGCGGGATTTCCGTGTGGGAATAACCAAACATGCAGCGCGCACGACTGCTCGTTTCGACTGTTGTGCGCTATTGTACATACTGGCGTCGGCCTAGCATCACAAGTTGCCTGTCGCGCCGGGAATGCACGTGTAGCAACAGAAAAAAATGAGCCAGGAAGTGCAGACTCTCTACCACTGGTATTTGGTACTTACCGAGATTCCAGAAGGCGTGGCGATCGCCTGCCTCGGTAGCGCAGTAGGCAGCGCGTAAGTCTCATAATCTTAAGGTCGTGAGTTCGATCCTCACCCGGGGCATTTAATTTACTTTCGTCCACAGCTAAATCGACGGCTCTGGGGTTTGCGAAGGAGCGAAACACTTTGTGCTTTGTTATCCTCAAGGCTTCAACGACTCAGCGTGATAATGTTTACTTCCCGTTATTACTACTTGCAGTTCTTATGTAAAATTTTCAAGAAAAAAAGTACTAGTAATAAAACCGAATTTCGTACGATATAACGTGTAAAGTCACACAATGTATGACCTGCTGTATGATGACAGGCAGCAGGTATTTACTTGCGAAATAAGTAAATAAATATTACTACTTACGGCTTTGCTTTTCCTCCTACCCCTGTAACAACGAGGCATAAAGCAATGGATTGTGACTTTTGCCATGCGCGCCTCGCCATGGGCGCGCGGAAAGATGCTCGCAAACAGGGAAAGTGCGACACGGAAAGCGTCTGGACCGGGTGTAAACGCCGAGGAAAATGCGCGCGTCCGGTGTGGTCTAGTGGCTAGGATACCTGGCTTTCACCCAGGAGGCCCGGGTTCGATTCCCGGTACCGGAACGGAATTTTTCGGAAAAAGTCACGACAAGTTTTGACCCTGCGAAAGGCTGTTTCACGTCCTCCTCGCATTATACCTACTGGTTCATAAACGTCAGCTGAAAACAGTCGAGAGAAACGGGCACGCAATGAAGTTACTACGAGCAGCGGAATAAAGGGAGAAGAGACGCTGGTCCACTGTTGGACTGCTACCATAGAAATGTTACATGGCAATACGCAGAGCAATTCCCGCGAAGCGATGGAAGACTCTCTGCACCGAGGCCCGTTAGCTCAGTCGGTTAGAGCGTCGTGCTAATAACGCGAAGGTCGTGGGTTCGATCCCCCCACGGGCCACTACGATTTCACTCTTCCAAAAAGGCAACGCCGATTTCGGCGGGGAAGTATGGTAACAAAGAAATCGTCACATTGTGTGCGAGCTGATAGGGGACCAGAACGCGACTTGTCGGGACGCGCTAAAACACTTCACTGGTCACAGCACGGTGAACACACAGTTCCTCGTCCGATCACCGCTACTGCGCGAAGCTGGGCGTTGTCAGTGCTTGGGCGGGTGACCGCCTGCGAACACAGGGCACTGCCGACAGTTTCAATTCGTATTTCTCTTTCCTCTTCGGTTTCGGAGCTGCAGCGCTATTCGGTCAAGGGCACTGGCGCCACATTTTGCCTCTCGGTATGCCAAGTCGCGCCGTGCGGCCACAGTGAAATGAAGGAGCGTGTTGTAAAATTTTCAACAAAGAAAAAAAAAAAAAAAAGAGAAATGTACTAGTAATAAAACTGAATTTGTCTGACAGAACATGTAACATCAGACAATACATGATAACAGGCAGCAGGTATTTACTTGAGGCATAAGTAACGTGGTGGCCGCCTCGCCATACCTCTCTCAGTCGTTTCGCGTGCTTGTCCTCTTGATATAGGCCGATTGGAGAGCGTCAGCTCTCGCGTCAGCTGAGCTAAGTCGAGACAAGTCGAGACTCAAGGGGAATCGACGCACACACTATAGGGTGGCCTGCAGCGAGTAAGAGGGCGAAAGAAACACTAATTTAAAGACGCGTGGCAAAAGTACTCATACGCAAAAGTAAAAAGCCGGCTGCGGTGGCCGGGAATCGAACCTGGATCAACTGCTTGGAAGGCAACTATGCTGACCATTACACCACCACCGCACGGTTTCCGTCCGCGCACGGCGCGCTGTGTCTGCTTCCCGCCTGTCGGCGGCGGCTCAAGGTGGTCGTAGCTGTAGGCGCATTACGGGGTAGGCGAGCGCATCCAGACAGCGTCTCTACGCACATTTCGCGTCCTTTGGCAAGAGTCGTCGCGTGCGTGCGCCGCAAGAGTACTTAGGCGATCGCGTTCGGGCGTCATTTTTAAGCAGTGCAGTGCAGTTCAGGATTCAGCGTGTGTAGCATTCTCTCGAGAGGATGCGACGGCGCTGGACGGCAGTCCCACTTTCCCCTCAGACGTCTGCCGCGGAAAGCACCAGGAAGCTGTGAACTAGCTGAGCATCGGTGGTTCAGTGGTAGAATGCTCGCCTGCCACGCGGGCGGCCCGGGTTCGATTCCCGGCCGATGCATCATTTTGTTTTTTCTCCGATAGTGGTGCTGCGTGTCTTTCGCACTCGAACTGCGTGAGCCATGAGAATGAACCGCGGGATTTCCGTGTGGGAATAACCAAACATGCAGCGCGCACGACTGCTCGTTTCGACTGTTGTGCGCTATTGTACATACTGGCGTCGGCCTAGCATCACAAGTTGCCTGTCGCGCCGGGAATGCACGTGTAGCAACAGAAAAAAATGAGCCAGGAAGTGCAGACTCTCTACCACTGGTATTTGGTACTTACCGAGATTCCAGAAGGCGTGGCGATCACCTGCCTCGGTAGCGCAGTAGGCAGCGCGTAAGTCTCATAATCTTAAGGTCGTGAGTTCGATCCTCACCCGGGGCATTTAATTTACTTTCGTCCACAGCTAAATCGACGGCTCTGGGGTTTGCGAAGGAGCGAAACACTTTGTGCTTTGTTATCCTCAAGGCTTCAACGACTCAGCGTGATAATGTTTACTTCCCGTTATTACTACTTGCAGTTCTTATGTAAAATTTTCAAGAAAAAAAGTACTAGTAATAAAACTGAATTTCGTACGATATAACGTGTAAAGTCACACAATGTATGACCTGCTGTATGATGACAGGCAGCAGGTATTTACTTGCGAAATAAGTAAATAAATATTACTACTTACGGCTTTGCTTTTCCTCCTACCCCTGTAACAACGAGGCATAAAGCAATGGATTGTGACTTTTGCCATGCGCGCCTCGCCATGGGCGCGCGGAAAGATGCTCGCAAACAGGGAAAGTGCGACACGGAAAGCGTCTGGACCGGGTGTAAACGCCGAGGAAAATGCGCGCGTCCGGTGTGGTCTAGTGGCTAGGATACCTGGCTTTCACCCAGGAGGCCCGGGTTCGATTCCCGGTACCGGAACGGAATTTTTCGGAAAAAGTCACGACAAGTTTTGACCCTGCGAAAGGCTGTTTCACGTCCTCCTCGCATTATACCTACTGGTTCATAAACGTCAGCTGAAAACAGTCGAGAGAAACGGGCACGCAATGAAATTACTACGAGCAGCGGAATAAAGGGAGAAGAGACGCTGGTCCACTGTTGGACTGCTACCATAGAAATGTTACATGGCAATACGCAGAGCAATTCCCGCGAAGCGATGGAAGACTCTCTGCACCGAGGCCCGTTAGCTCAGTCGGTTAGAGCGTCGTGCTAATAACGCGAAGGTCGTGGGTTCGATCCCCCCACGGGCCACTACGATTTCACTCTTCCAAAAAGGCAACGCCGATTTCGGCGGGGAAGTATGGTAACAAAGAAATCGTCACATTGTGTGCGAGCTGATAGGGGACCAGAACGCGACTTGTCGGGACGCGCTAAAACACTTCACTGGTCACAGCACGGTGAACACACAGTTCCTCGTCCGATCACCGCTACTGCGCGAAGCTGGGCGTTGTCAGTGCTTGGGCGGGTGACCGCCTGCGAACACAGGGCACTGCCGACAGTTTCAATTCGTATTTCTCTTTCCTCTTCGGTTTCGGAGCTGCAGCGCTATTCGGTCAAGGGCACTGGCGCCACATTTTGCCTCTCGGTATGCCAAGTCGCGCCGTGCGGCCACAGTGAAATGAAGGAGCGTGTTGTAAAATTTTCAACAAAGAAAAAAAAAAAAAAAAAAGAAATGTACTAGTAATAAAACTGAATTTGTCTGACAGAACATGTAACATCAGACAATACATGATAACAGGCAGCAGGTATTTACTTGAGGCATAAGTAACGTGGTGGCCGCCTCGCCATACCTCTCTCAGTCGTTTCGCGTGCTTGTCCTCTTGATATAGGCCGATTGGAGAGCGTCAGCTCTCGCGTCAGCTGAGCTAAGTCGAGACAAGTCGAGACTCAAGGGGAATCGACGCACACACTATAGGGTGGCCTGCAGCGAGTAAGAGGGCGAAAGAAACATTAATTTAAAGACGCGTGGCAAAAGTACTCATACGCAAAAGTAAAAAGCCGGCTGCGGTGGCCGGGAATCGAACCCGGATCAACTGCTTGGAAGGCAACTATGCTGACCATTACACCACCACCGCACGGTTTCCGTCCGCGCACGGCGCGCTGTGTCTGCTTCCCGCCTGTCGGCGGCGGCTCAAGGTGGTCGTAGCTGTAGGCGCATTACGGGGTAGGCGAGCGCATCCAGACAGCGTCTCTACGCACATTTCGCGTCCTTTGGCAAGAGTCGTCGCGTGCGTGCGCCGCAAGAGTACTTAGGCGATCGCGTTCGGGCGTCATTTTTAAGCAGTGCAGTGCAGTTCAGGATTCAGCGTGTGTAGCATTCTCTCGAGAGGATGCGACGGCGCTGGACGGCAGTCCCACTTTCCCCTCAGACGTCTGCCGCGGAAAGCACCAGGAAGCTGTGAACTAGCTGAGCATCGGTGGTTCAGTGGTAGAATGCTCGCCTGCCACGCGGGCGGCCCGGGTTCGATTCCCGGCCGATGCATCATTTTGTTTTTTCTCCGATAGTGGTGCTGCGTGTCTTTCGCACTCGAACTGCGTGAGCCATGAGAATGAACCGCGGGATTTCCGTGTGGGAATAACCAAACATGCAGCGCGCACGACTGCTCGTTTCGACTGTTGTGCGCTATTGTACATACTGGCGTCGGCCTAGCATCACAAGTTGCCTGTCGCGCCGGGAATGCACGTGTAGCAACAGAAAAAAATGAGCCAGGAAGTGCAGACTCTCTACCACTGGTATTTGGTACTTACCGAGATTCCAGAAGGCGTGGCGATCACCTGCCTCGGTAGCGCAGTAGGCAGCGCGTAAGTCTCATAATCTTAAGGTCGTGAGTTCGATCCTCACCCGGGGCATTTAATTTACTTTCGTCCACAGCTAAATCGACGGCTCTGGGGTTTGCGAAGGAGCGAAACACTTTGTGCTTTGTTATCCTCAAGGCTTCAACGACTCAGCGTGATAATGTTTACTTCCCGTTATTACTACTTGCAGTTCTTATGTAAAATTTTCAAGAAAAAAAGTACTAGTAATAAAACTGAATTTCGTACGATATAACGTGTAAAGTCACACAATGTATGACCTGCTGTATGATGACAGGCAGCAGGTATTTACTTGCGAAATAAGTAAATAAATATTACTACTTACGGCTTTGCTTTTCCTCCTACCCCTGTAACAACGAGGCATAAAGCAATGGATTGTGACTTTTGCCATGCGCGCCTCGCCATGGGCGCGCGGAAAGATGCTCGCAAACAGGGAAAGTGCGACACGGAAAGCGTCTGGACCGGGTGTAAACGCCGAGGAAAATGCGCGCGTCCGGTGTGGTCTAGTGGCTAGGATACCTGGCTTTCACCCAGGAGGCCCGGGTTCGATTCCCGGTACCGGAACGGAATTTTTCGGAAAAAGTCACGACAAGTTTTGACCCTGCGAAAGGCTGTTTCACGTCCTCCTCGCATTATACCTACTGGTTCATAAACGTCAGCTGAAAACAGTCGAGAGAAACGGGCACGCAATGAAATTACTACGAGCAGCGGAATAAAGGGAGAAGAGACGCTGGTCCACTGTTGGACTGCTACCATAGAAATGTTACATGGCAATACGCAGAGCAATTCCCGCGAAGCGATGGAAGACTCTCTGCACCGAGGCCCGTTAGCTCAGTCGGTTAGAGCGTCGTGCTAATAACGCGAAGGTCGTGGGTTCGATCCCCCCACGGGCCACTACGATTTCACTCTTCCAAAAAGGCAACGCCGATTTCGGCGGGGAAGTATGGTAACAAAGAAATCGTCACATTGTGTGCGAGCTGATAGGGGACCAGAACGCGACTTGTCGGGACGCGCTAAAACACTTCACTGGTCACAGCACGGTGAACACACAGTTCCTCGTCCGATCACCGCTACTGCGCGAAGCTGGGCGTTGTCAGTGCTTGGGCGGGTGACCGCCTGCGAACACAGGGCACTGCCGACAGTTTCAATTCGTATTTCTCTTTCCTCTTCGGTTTCGGAGCTGCAGCGCTATTCGGTCAAGGGCACTGGCGCCACATTTTGCCTCTCGGTATGCCAAGTCGCGCCGTGCGGCCACAGTGAAATGAAGGAGCGTGTTGTAAAATTTTCAACAAAGAAAAAAAAAAAAAAAAAGAAATGTACTAGTAATAAAACTGAATTTGTCTGACAGAACATGTAACATCAGACAATACATGATAACAGGCAGCAGGTATTTACTTGAGGCATAAGTAACGTGGTGGCCGCCTCGCCATACCTCTCTCAGTCGTTTCGCGTGCTTGTCCTCTTGATATAGGCCGATTGGAGAGCGTCAGCTCTCGCGTCAGCTGAGCTAAGTCGAGACAAGTCGAGACTCAAGGGGAATCGACGCACACACTATAGGGTGGCCTGCAGCGAGTAAGAGGGCGAAAGAAACATTAATTTAAAGACGCGTGGCAAAAGTACTCATACGCAAAAGTAAAAAGCCGGCTGCGGTGGCCGGGAATCGAACCCGGATCAACTGCTTGGAAGGCAACTATGCTGACCATTACACCACCACCGCACGGTTTCCGTCCGCGCACGGCGCGCTGTGTCTGCTTCCCGCCTGTCGGCGGCGGCTCAAGGTGGTCGTAGCTGTAGGCGCATTACGGGGTAGGCGAGCGCATCCAGACAGCGTCTCTACGCACATTTCGCGTCCTTTGGCAAGAGTCGTCGCGTGCGTGCGCCGCAAGAGTACTTAGGCGATCGCGTTCGGGCGTCATTTTTAAGCAGTGCAGTGCAGTTCAGGATTCAGCGTGTGTAGCATTCTCTCGAGAGGATGCGACGGCGCTGGACGGCAGTCCCACTTTCCCCTCAGACGTCTGCCGCGGAAAGCACCAGGAAGCTGTGAACTAGCTGAGCATCGGTGGTTCAGTGGTAGAATGCTCGCCTGCCACGCGGGCGGCCCGGGTTCGATTCCCGGCCGATGCATCATTTTGTTTTTTCTCCGATAGTGGTGCTGCGTGTCTTTCGCACTCGAACTGCGTGAGCCATGAGAATGAACCGCGGGATTTCCGTGTGGGAATAACCAAACATGCAGCGCGCACGACTGCTCGTTTCGACTGTTGTGCGCTATTGTACATACTGGCGTCGGCCTAGCATCACAAGTTGCCTGTCGCGCCGGGAATGCACGTGTAGCAACAGAAAAAAATGAGCCAGGAAGTGCAGACTCTCTACCACTGGTATTTGGTACTTACCGAGATTCCAGAAGGCGTGGCGATCACCTGCCTCGGTAGCGCAGTAGGCAGCGCGTAAGTCTCATAATCTTAAGGTCGTGAGTTCGATCCTCACCCGGGGCATTTAATTTACTTTCGTCCACAGCTAAATCGACGGCTCTGGGGTTTGCGAAGGAGCGAAACACTTTGTGCTTTGTTATCCTCAAGGCTTCAACGACTCAGCGTGATAATGTTTACTTCCCGTTATTACTACTTGCAGTTCTTATGTAAAATTTTCAAGAAAAAAAGTACTAGTAATAAAACTGAATTTCGTACGATATAACGTGTAAAGTCACACAATGTATGACCTGCTGTATGATGACAGGCAGCAGGTATTTACTTGCGAAATAAGTAAATAAATATTACTACTTACGGCTTTGCTTTTCCTCCTACCCCTGTAACAACGAGGCATAAAGCAATGGATTGTGACTTTTGCCATGCGCGCCTCGCCATGGGCGCGCGGAAAGATGCTCGCAAACAGGGAAAGTGCGACACGGAAAGCGTCTGGACCGGGTGTAAACGCCGAGGAAAATGCGCGCGTCCGGTGTGGTCTAGTGGCTAGGATACCTGGCTTTCACCCAGGAGGCCCGGGTTCGATTCCCGGTACCGGAACGGAATTTTTCGGAAAAAGTCACGACAAGTTTTGACCCTGCGAAAGGCTGTTTCACGTCCTCCTCGCATTATACCTACTGGTTCATAAACGTCAGCTGAAAACAGTCGAGAGAAACGGGCACGCAATGAAATTACTACGAGCAGCGGAATAAAGGGAGAAGAGACGCTGGTCCACTGTTGGACTGCTACCATAGAAATGTTACATGGCAATACGCAGAGCAATTCCCGCGAAGCGATGGAAGACTCTCTGCACCGAGGCCCGTTAGCTCAGTCGGTTAGAGCGTCGTGCTAATAACGCGAAGGTCGTGGGTTCGATCCCCCCACGGGCCACTACGATTTCACTCTTCCAAAAAGGCAACGCCGATTTCGGCGGGGAAGTATGGTAACAAAGAAATCGTCACATTGTGTGCGAGCTGATAGGGGACCAGAACGCGACTTGTCGGGACGCGCTAAAACACTTCACTGGTCACAGCACGGTGAACACACAGTTCCTCGTCCGATCACCGCTACTGCGCGAAGCTGGGCGTTGTCAGTGCTTGGGCGGGTGACCGCCTGCGAACACAGGGCACTGCCGACAGTTTCAATTCGTATTTCTCTTTCCTCTTCGGTTTCGGAGCTGCAGCGCTATTCGGTCAAGGGCACTGGCGCCACATTTTGCCTCTCGGTATGCCAAGTCGCGCCGTGCGGCCACAGTGAAATGAAGGAGCGTGTTGTAAAATTTTCAACAAAGAAAAAAAAAAAAAAAAAAGAAATGTACTAGTAATAAAACTGAATTTGTCTGACAGAACATGTAACATCAGACAATACATGATAACAGGCAGCAGGTATTTACTTGAGGCATAAGTAACGTGGTGGCCGCCTCGCCATACCTCTCTCAGTCGTTTCGCGTGCTTGTCCTCTTGATATAGGCCGATTGGAGAGCGTCAGCTCTCGCGTCAGCTGAGCTAAGTCGAGACAAGTCGAGACTCAAGGGGAATCGACGCACACACTATAGGGTGGCCTGCAGCGAGTAAGAGGGCGAAAGAAACATTAATTTAAAGACGCGTGGCAAAAGTACTCATACGCAAAAGTAAAAAGCCGGCTGCGGTGGCCGGGAATCGAACCCGGATCAACTGCTTGGAAGGCAACTATGCTGACCATTACACCACCACCGCACGGTTTCCGTCCGCGCACGGCGCGCTGTGTCTGCTTCCCGCCTGTCGGCGGCGGCTCAAGGTGGTCGTAGCTGTAGGCGCATTACGGGGTAGGCGAGCGCATCCAGACAGCGTCTCTACGCACATTTCGCGTCCTTTGGCAAGAGTCGTCGCGTGCGTGCGCCGCAAGAGTACTTAGGCGATCGCGTTCGGGCGTCATTTTTAAGCAGTGCAGTGCAGTTCAGGATTCAGCGTGTGTAGCATTCTCTCGAGAGGATGCGACGGCGCTGGACGGCAGTCCCACTTTCCCCTCAGACGTCTGCCGCGGAAAGCACCAGGAAGCTGTGAACTAGCTGAGCATCGGTGGTTCAGTGGTAGAATGCTCGCCTGCCACGCGGGCGGCCCGGGTTCGATTCCCGGCCGATGCATCATTTTGTTTTTTCTCCGATAGTGGTGCTGCGTGTCTTTCGCACTCGAACTGCGTGAGCCATGAGAATGAACCGCGGGATTTCCGTGTGGGAATAACCAAACATGCAGCGCGCACGACTGCTCGTTTCGACTGTTGTGCGCTATTGTACATACTGGCGTCGGCCTAGCATCACAAGTTGCCTGTCGCGCCGGGAATGCACGTGTAGCAACAGAAAAAAATGAGCCAGGAAGTGCAGACTCTCTACCACTGGTATTTGGTACTTACCGAGATTCCAGAAGGCGTGGCGATCACCTGCCTCGGTAGCGCAGTAGGCAGCGCGTAAGTCTCATAATCTTAAGGTCGTGAGTTCGATCCTCACCCGGGGCATTTAATTTACTTTCGTCCACAGCTAAATCGACGGCTCTGGGGTTTGCGAAGGAGCGAAACACTTTGTGCTTTGTTATCCTCAAGGCTTCAACGACTCAGCGTGATAATGTTTACTTCCCGTTATTACTACTTGCAGTTCTTATGTAAAATTTTCAAGAAAAAAAGTACTAGTAATAAAACTGAATTTCGTACGATATAACGTGTAAAGTCACACAATGTATGACCTGCTGTATGATGACAGGCAGCAGGTATTTACTTGCGAAATAAGTAAATAAATATTACTACTTACGGCTTTGCTTTTCCTCCTACCCCTGTAACAACGAGGCATAAAGCAATGGATTGTGACTTTTGCCATGCGCGCCTCGCCATGGGCGCGCGGAAAGATGCTCGCAAACAGGGAAAGTGCGACACGGAAAGCGTCTGGACCGGGTGTAAACGCCGAGGAAAATGCGCGCGTCCGGTGTGGTCTAGTGGCTAGGATACCTGGCTTTCACCCAGGAGGCCCGGGTTCGATTCCCGGTACCGGAACGGAATTTTTCGGAAAAAGTCACGACAAGTTTTGACCCTGCGAAAGGCTGTTTCACGTCCTCCTCGCATTATACCTACTGGTTCATAAACGTCAGCTGAAAACAGTCGAGAGAAACGGGCACGCAATGAAATTACTACGAGCAGCGGAATAAAGGGAGAAGAGACGCTGGTCCACTGTTGGACTGCTACCATAGAAATGTTACATGGCAATACGCAGAGCAATTCCCGCGAAGCGATGGAAGACTCTCTGCACCGAGGCCCGTTAGCTCAGTCGGTTAGAGCGTCGTGCTAATAACGCGAAGGTCGTGGGTTCGATCCCCCCACGGGCCACTACGATTTCACTCTTCCAAAAAGGCAACGCCGATTTCGGCGGGGAAGTATGGTAACAAAGAAATCGTCACATTGTGTGCGAGCTGATAGGGGACCAGAACGCGACTTGTCGGGACGCGCTAAAACACTTCACTGGTCACAGCACGGTGAACACACAGTTCCTCGTCCGATCACCGCTACTGCGCGAAGCTGGGCGTTGTCAGTGCTTGGGCGGGTGACCGCCTGCGAACACAGGGCACTGCCGACAGTTTCAATTCGTATTTCTCTTTCCTCTTCGGTTTCGGAGCTGCAGCGCTATTCGGTCAAGGGCACTGGCGCCACATTTTGCCTCTCGGTATGCCAAGTCGCGCCGTGCGGCCACAGTGAAATGAAGGAGCGTGTTGTAAAATTTTCAACAAAGAAAAAAAAAAAAAAAAAGAAATGTACTAGTAATAAAACTGAATTTGTCTGACAGAACATGTAACATCAGACAATACATGATAACAGGCAGCAGGTATTTACTTGAGGCATAAGTAACGTGGTGGCCGCCTCGCCATACCTCTCTCAGTCGTTTCGCGTGCTTGTCCTCTTGATATAGGCCGATTGGAGAGCGTCAGCTCTCGCGTCAGCTGAGCTAAGTCGAGACAAGTCGAGACTCAAGGGGAATCGACGCACACACTATAGGGTGGCCTGCAGCGAGTAAGAGGGCGAAAGAAACATTAATTTAAAGACGCGTGGCAAAAGTACTCATACGCAAAAGTAAAAAGCCGGCTGCGGTGGCCGGGAATCGAACCCGGATCAACTGCTTGGAAGGCAACTATGCTGACCATTACACCACCACCGCACGGTTTCCGTCCGCGCACGGCGCGCTGTGTCTGCTTCCCGCCTGTCGGCGGCGGCTCAAGGTGGTCGTAGCTGTAGGCGCATTACGGGGTAGGCGAGCGCATCCAGACAGCGTCTCTACGCACATTTCGCGTCCTTTGGCAAGAGTCGTCGCGTGCGTGCGCCGCAAGAGTACTTAGGCGATCGCGTTCGGGCGTCATTTTTAAGCAGTGCAGTGCAGTTCAGGATTCAGCGTGTGTAGCATTCTCTCGAGAGGATGCGACGGCGCTGGACGGCAGTCCCACTTTCCCCTCAGACGTCTGCCGCGGAAAGCACCAGGAAGCTGTGAACTAGCTGAGCATCGGTGGTTCAGTGGTAGAATGCTCGCCTGCCACGCGGGCGGCCCGGGTTCGATTCCCGGCCGATGCATCATTTTGTTTTTTCTCCGATAGTGGTGCTGCGTGTCTTTCGCACTCGAACTGCGTGAGCCATGAGAATGAACCGCGGGATTTCCGTGTGGGAATAACCAAACATGCAGCGCGCACGACTGCTCGTTTCGACTGTTGTGCGCTATTGTACATACTGGCGTCGGCCTAGCATCACAAGTTGCCTGTCGCGCCGGGAATGCACGTGTAGCAACAGAAAAAAATGAGCCAGGAAGTGCAGACTCTCTACCACTGGTATTTGGTACTTACCGAGATTCCAGAAGGCGTGGCGATCACCTGCCTCGGTAGCGCAGTAGGCAGCGCGTAAGTCTCATAATCTTAAGGTCGTGAGTTCGATCCTCACCCGGGGCATTTAATTTACTTTCGTCCACAGCTAAATCGACGGCTCTGGGGTTTGCGAAGGAGCGAAACACTTTGTGCTTTGTTATCCTCAAGGCTTCAACGACTCAGCGTGATAATGTTTACTTCCCGTTATTACTACTTGCAGTTCTTATGTAAAATTTTCAAGAAAAAAAGTACTAGTAATAAAACTGAATTTCGTACGATATAACGTGTAAAGTCACACAATGTATGACCTGCTGTATGATGACAGGCAGCAGGTATTTACTTGCGAAATAAGTAAATAAATATTACTACTTACGGCTTTGCTTTTCCTCCTACCCCTGTAACAACGAGGCATAAAGCAATGGATTGTGACTTTTGCCATGCGCGCCTCGCCATGGGCGCGCGGAAAGATGCTCGCAAACAGGGAAAGTGCGACACGGAAAGCGTCTGGACCGGGTGTAAACGCGAGGAAAATGCGCGCGTCCGGTGTGGTCTAGTGGCTAGGATACCTGGCTTTCACCCAGGAGGCCCGGGTTCGATTCCCGGTACCGGAACGGAATTTTTCGGAAAAAGTCACGACAAGTTTTGACCCTGCGAAAGGCTGTTTCACGTCCTCCTCGCATTATACCTACTGGTTCATAAACGTCAGCTGAAAACAGTCGAGAGAAACGGGCACGCAATGAAATTACTACGAGCAGCGGAATAAAGGGAGAAGAGACGCTGGTCCACTGTTGGACTGCTACCATAGAAATGTTACATGGCAATACGCAGAGCAATTCCCGCGAAGCGATGGAAGACTCTCTGCACCGAGGCCCGTTAGCTCAGTCGGTTAGAGCGTCGTGCTAATAACGCGAAGGTCGTGGGTTCGATCCCCCCACGGGCCACTACGATTTCACTCTTCCAAAAAGGCAACGCCGATTTCGGCGGGGAAGTATGGTAACAAAGAAATCGTCACATTGTGTGCGAGCTGATAGGGGACCAGAACGCGACTTGTCGGGACGCGCTAAAACACTTCACTGGTCACAGCACGGTGAACACACAGTTCCTCGTCCGATCACCGCTACTGCGCGAAGCTGGGCGTTGTCAGTGCTTGGGCGGGTGACCGCCTGCGAACACAGGGCACTGCCGACAGTTTCAATTCGTATTTCTCTTTCCTCTTCGGTTTCGGAGCTGCAGCGCTATTCGGTCAAGGGCACTGGCGCCACATTTTGCCTCTCGGTATGCCAAGTCGCGCCGTGCGGCCACAGTGAAATGAAGGAGCGTGTTGTAAAATTTTCAACAAAGAAAAAAAAAAAAAAAAAAGAAATGTACTAGTAATAAAACTGAATTTGTCTGACAGAACATGTAACATCAGACAATACATGATAACAGGCAGCAGGTATTTACTTGAGGCATAAGTAACGTGGTGGCCGCCTCGCCATACCTCTCTCAGTCGTTTCGCGTGCTTGTCCTCTTGATATAGGCCGATTGGAGAGCGTCAGCTCTCGCGTCAGCTGAGCTAAGTCGAGACAAGTCGAGACTCAAGGGGAATCGACGCACACACTATAGGGTGGCCTGCAGCGAGTAAGAGGGCGAAAGAAACATTAATTTAAAGACGCGTGGCAAAAGTACTCATACGCAAAAGTAAAAAGCCGGCTGCGGTGGCCGGGAATCGAACCCGGATCAACTGCTTGGAAGGCAACTATGCTGACCATTACACCACCACCGCACGCTTTCCGTCCGCGCACGGCGCGCTGTGTCTGCTTCCCGCCTGTCGGCGGCGGCTCAAGGTGGTCGTAGCTGTAGGCGCATTACGGGGTAGGCGAGCGCATCCAGACAGCGTCTCTACGCACATTTCGCGTCCTTTGGCAAGAGTCGTCGCGTGCGTGCGCCGCAAGAGTACTTAGGCGATCGCGTTCGGGCGTCATTTTTAAGCAGTGCAGTGCAGTTCAGGATTCAGCGTGTGTAGCATTCTCTCGAGAGGATGCGACGGCGCTGGACGGCAGTCCCACTTTCCCCTCAGACGTCTGCCGCGGAAAGCACCAGGAAGCTGTGAACTAGCTGAGCATCGGTGGTTCAGTGGTAGAATGCTCGCCTGCCACGCGGGCGGCCCGGGTTCGATTCCCGGCCGATGCATCATTTTGTTTTTTCTCCGATAGTGGTGCTGCGTGTCTTTCGCACTCGAACTGCGTGAGCCATGAGAATGAACCGCGGGATTTCCGTGTGGGAATAACCAAACATGCAGCGCGCACGACTGCTCGTTTCGACTGTTGTGCGCTATTGTACATACTGGCGTCGGCCTAGCATCACAAGTTGCCTGTCGCGCCGGGAATGCACGTGTAGCAACAGAAAAAAATGAGCCAGGAAGTGCAGACTCTCTACCACTGGTATTTGGTACTTACCGAGATTCCAGAAGGCGTGGCGA
>NW_026048625.1:77500-81815 GCF_023864345.2 Schistocerca serialis cubense | reverse complement strand
TGTGAGAAGAGACGACTACGTCCGAATACACGCTCCACTACATCAACAGACTGCTCATGCTGATCGCCATCCAGGGCGTCCGTTCCTCCCACACGTCTGTATGGCGTACCACACTGCAATCCAGCTCTTATAGGGAGACGACACGTAGCTGCGTGCACAATATTTGGACTGTATGGTCCGCCGTTGCTAGGCGCTGTCGTCATACGGTCACATGGGCCACGATGTATCATTCAGTACATACGGAGCAATGTGCAGTACAGTTTGTGGGTTTTGCGTACATCGGCGGACAGGTGACAGGCCGTACCACAACGTAGGCTGAGTACGTCGGCATGCGAAGGGCATTGAACATGCAAACTTCTCACCGACCAGCTTGCGAAGGCAGGGGGGAAGGGGGGGGGGGCATGTACGTCCTGCTGCTATCCACACTACAGTGTATAGCAGGAGCATGTGGAAAGTCAGCAACACCTGCAAGGTGTTTAACATGACGCGATACACAGGGGACCGGGCAGTGCGAGTAGCGAACTATATTGCGAGGGTTGCGGTTAGGCAACACTACACTACTTTAACGGGTTGCATAACAATTACAGAGCAGGTTCAGCGACAACGTGCGTCAGGTTAAGGCGCAATATAGTTTAGGTTACGGCGCACTTTAGGTTAGGTTAAGGCACATTATAGGTTAGGTTAAGGCACAACATGGGTTACGTTAAGGCACAACATGGGTTACGTTAAGGCACAACATGGGTTACGTTAAGGCACAACATGGGTTAGGTTAAGGCACAACATGGGTTAGGTTAAGGCACAACATGGGTTAGGTTAAGGCACAACATGGGTTAGGTTAAGGCACAACATGGGTTAGGTTAAGGCACAACATGGGTTAGGTTAAGGCACAACATGGGTTAGGTTAAGGCACAACATGGGTTAGGTTAAGGCACAACATGGGTTAGGTTAAGGCACAACATGGGTTAGGTTAAGGCACAACATGGGTTAGGTTAAGGCACAACATGGGTTAGGTTAAGGCACAACATGGGTTAGGTTAAGGCACAACATGGGTTAGGTTAAGGCACAACATGGGTTAGGTTAAGGCACAACATGGGTTAGGTTAAGGCACAACATGGGTTAGGTTAAGGCACAACATGGGTTAGGTTAAGGCACAACATGGGTTAGGTTAAGGCACAACATGGGTTAGGTTAAGGCACAACATGGGTTAGGTTAAGGCACAACATGGGTTAGGTTAAGGCACAACATGGGTTAGGTTAAGGCACAACATGGGTTAGGTTAAGGCACAACATGGGTTAGGTTAAGGCACAACATGGGTTAGGTTAAGGCACAACATGGGTTAGGTTAAGGCACAACATGGGTTAGGTTAAGGCACAACATGGGTTAGGTTAAGGCACAACATGGGTTAGGTTAAGGCACAACATGGGTTAGGTTAAGGCACAACATGGGTTAGGTTAAGGCACAACATGGGTTAGGTTAAGGCACAACATGGGTTAGGTTAAGGCACACCATGGGTTAGGTTAAGGCACACCATGGGTTAGGTTAAGGCACACCATGGGTTAGGTTAAGGCACAACATGGGTTAGGTTAAGGCACAACATGGGTTAGGTTAAGGCACAACATGGGTTAGGTTAAGGCACAACATGGGTTAGGTTAAGGCACAACATGGGTTAGGTTAAGGCACAACGTAGGTTAGGTTAAGGCACAACGTGGGTTAGGTTAAGGCACAACGTGGGTTAGGTTAAGGCACAACGTGGGTTAGGTTAAGGCACAACGTGGGTTAGGTTAAGGCACAACATGGGTTAGGTTAAGGCACAACATGGGTTAGGTTAAGGCACACCATGGGTTAGGTTAAGGCACAACATGGGTTAGGTTAAGGCACAACATGGGTTAGGTTAAGGCACAACATGGGTTAGGTTAAGGCACAACATGGGTTAGGTTAAGGCACAACATGGGTTAGGTTAAGGCACAACATGGGTTAGGTTAAGGCACAACATGGGTTAGGTTAAGGCACAACGTAGGTTAGGTTAAGGCACAACGTGGGTTAGGTTAAGGCACAACATGGGTTAGGTTAAGGCACAACATGGGTTAGGTTAAGGCACAACATGGGTTAGGTTAAGGCACAACATGGGTTAGGTTAAGGCACAACATGGGTTAGGTTAAGGCACAACATGGGTTAGGTTACGGCACAACATGGGTTACGTTACGGCACAACATGGGTTACGTTACGGCACAACATGGGTTACGTTACGGCACAACATGGGTTACGTTACGGCACAACATGGGTTACGTTACGGCACAACATGGGTTACGTTACGGCACAACATGGGTTACGTTACGGCACAAATTAGGTTAGGTTACGGCACAAATTAGGTTAGGTTAAGGCACAAATTAGGTTAGGTTAAGGCACAAATTAGGTTAGGTTAAGGCACAAATTAGGTTAGGTTAAGGCACAAATTAGGTTAGGTTAAGGCACAAATTAGGTTAGGTTAAGGCACAAATTAGGTTAGGTTAAGGCACAAATTAGGTTAGGTTAAGGCACGATATAGGTTAGGTTAAGGCACGATATAGGTTAGGTTAAGGCACGATATAGGTTAGGTTAAGGCACGATATAGGTTAGGTTAAGGCACGATATAGGTTAGGTTAAGGCACGATATAGGTTAGGTTAAGGCACGATATAGGTTAGGTTAAGGTACGATATAGGTTAGGTTAAGGTACGATATAGGTTAGGTTAAGGTACGATATAGGTTAGGTTAAGGTACGATATAGGTTAGGTTAAGGTACGATATAGGTTAGGTTAAGGTACGATATAGGTTAGGTTAAGGTACGATATAGGTTAGGTTAAGGTACGATATAGGTTAGGTTAAGGTACGATATAGGTTAGGTTAAGGTACGATATAGGTTAGGTTAAGGTACGATATAGCGTAGGTTCAGATACACATTGTTGTAGGGAAAGGTGTATTGGGGGGGGGGGCGGCAGGTTCGTTGATAGTGATTATCGTAATTGGATGCCTGCGGTATTATCCGATTTGTCACGTCAGGATGCACTTTTGGCTCATGACAGGCGGCGCTCCGATTCCATGGTTGTGGCAGATCTGTGTCTTTCATTCCTGCCATTGTTTGTGTGCTGTGACAGGAGGCAGTATTGTGATGTTGGGTGCACCACTGTGTAGGACATGTGTGGGTGTTCGTGGCTTAGCTGAGCAATGTGCGGATGTCGGAAGGGTGGGATATTGTGTTTTCTGGGTGGACCTCCCGGTCTGGTAATGATAGTGTGGATTGTGTCATGTGGCGGAGAGGATGCACTGGATGTTCTTCCATGCTGGTGGTTAGATATTGTGTGTGATAAGAGAGTAGTGTGTGATAAGAGTGTCTGGCTGACGTGTGGTTCTCATTGTGTGCAGAGTCTTTCAGCATGTATAGGGACGGTTGTATATATTATCTGTATTCTGATGGCTCTGCATCTATTACTAATCAGTGCCGTGTATACGGTTACTCTAGTTCCAGTCGAAACTGTTCTATCTCTGTACATTAGTGACACTGCGGCTCCACTATGTTGCCGCCCCTGTCGGCCGTTTCCCCCAGTGTATGGCTAATGATTATCAGCAATCAGTCTATTAGTCAATACCGGTAGTGTGACGACGTCAAATGTCCGGGATGGGGGAAGCTACACCCTTCCCGTGGGTCAGGGCCTAGAAAGACTCTTCCCACGCAGGAGACTCGGACTGTCGTTACTCTTCCGAGACATATATGTGCCCAGCGTTTTTTTGCGGCTGCGAGTGCAACGCCAGGAGGCTCGGACTGTCGTTACTCTTCCGAGATATATATTTGCCCAGCGTTTTTTGCGACTGCGAGTGCAACGCCCACGGGTGCCGACATGGATGGGGCGCTTCCTAGCTGATGGCTCAGCATGAGAATCCGTACAGTGAGCAATGCGATCGCGTCTGTAGCTTGTACGTGGTACAGCTCGCAGCTCATGAATAGGGACAGCGGGAATGTCGCATATTGGAAATATCTCTTCATGAAACGCATGTTATAGGTGTGAATTGCACCTTACGAGTGCGGGAAACGTCCGCCGTTCATCCGCTGGCGATGCGAGTTGGGCGGTTGGGGTGGGGCACGAACGGGTGCAGGTGGTGTGATTGCCGGTCCACGACTTCGTGCGGCAGAGGCACTGGCGTATGGGTGCTGTGGTCGACAGAGGCTGCATGCTTTGTGGGTGGCGTCGAAAGATGGGCACTGTGGGCCCATCGATGTCTTAGTCGGCTTGGCGTCCCATAGATGGCGGTATCGTCGTTGCAGGAGCTCATGCTGAGGGA
>NW_026048625.1:65000-70000 GCF_023864345.2 Schistocerca serialis cubense | reverse complement strand
CCAAGTAACGTGGGTACGATCTAAGGAACCATAACTGATTTAATGAGCCATTCGCGGTTTCACCTTAATGCGGCTTGTACTGAGACATGCATGGCTTAATCTTTGAGACAAGCATATGACTACTGGCAGGATCAACCAGGGAGCTGCGTCAACTAGAGCTGAGCAGCCGGCCGCCCGGGAGTGTGTCCCGGGGGCCCGCGCGAACACGCAAGCGTCCGCTCAATTATTCTGCAAACAGGAGGAGGCTGAGCTCCCCTGCACAACACACCTCGAAACCCTCTCAGGTCCCGGCGGCGCGCAGCGCCGTCCTAAGTACTTGGTCGGGTTCGAGAGAGGCGCAATCGCCCGGAGTTAGGCGAGTAGACGCTTTAGGTGCGACCACCCGTGCTCCCAACTGAGCTTGCCGCTGCCGACAGAGGCCCGGGAGCGTGCTGTCGTGGCATTGCCGGCGGGAGACAACACGCGCCACCTACGGTGACCGGCAGCTCCAACGCCAGCGCCACAGAAGGACAAAAGCCCTACTTGGGTGCCGAAGCGAACTCTCCCAGCACAGCGCACGCGCCAACACGTCCGCACAGCTGCGATACAAACCACCTGCGAGAACCGCTGGGGCGACCGAGCAGCAGACGGCGTCGCGGCGCCGAGCGCCGGGCGGCGGCGCATCCTCAGCGCACAAAGTCCTCAATCGGACCAGCACACTGCAGATGGCCACCGCGCTTCGCACCGGGCCCGCGAGGACCTACTTTGGCCGCAAGGCGCCGCGAGCAGGGGGCGCCGGCGCGCAGCTGCGCCGCCTGCCGCGTCCGTCGGCCGGCGCGCCTGCCACCGGCCGCCCCCACCAGCCGGCTGTAGCGCGTGCGCCCACGCACCGCGCTGCCAGCACGCCGGGCGGCCCCCCCTCACCGGCCGGGGACGGTCCCACCCAGCCACCGCCGCGTATCGCCTCACACCCAGATCCCCTTTCACGTTCGTGGGCATGGTGGGTCCCCTTTCACGTTCGTGGGCATGGTGGGTATCCCTGAAACAACCGGTTAATAGCTCGACCGATCGTCGCCAACACTGATTCACCTCTAGCGAGAACAACCGCACCACAACGGGTTACCGGTTGTTCATTTGCGTAACGTCACCAGCAAACGTACACGTCCATCGCCATTTGCAACGAGTATTGCATGCCTGTGTCAGGTGTCACAACACACTACGTCTGCCCACATAGACGCAACAACATGTGCACGCCTAGAGAACACGTGGAAGGTAGACCCCGTACGTATGCGGTGTCCATTGCGCGAACGACTGTCAGCCCGCCTCTGCAGCATGTCGCAGATGTGGAACGCGGTGCAACATGCTATCACGGTGTGTGAGAAGAGACGACTACGTCCGAATACACGCTCCACTACATCAACAGACTGCTCATGCTGATCGCCATCCAGGGCGTCCGTTCCTCCCACACGTCTGTATGGCGTACCACACTGCAATCCAGCTCTTATAGGGAGACGACACGTAGCTGCGTGCACAATATTTGGACTGTATGGTCCGCCGTTGCTAGGCGCTGTCGTCATACGGTCACATGGGCCACGATGTATCATTCAGTACATACGGAGCAATGTGCAGTACAGTTTGTGGGTTTTGCGTACATCGGCGGACAGGTGACAGGCCGTACCACAACGTAGGCTGAGTACGTCGGCATGCGAAGGGCATTGAACATGCAAACTTCTCACCGACCAGCTTGCGAAGGCAGGGGGGAAGGGGGGGGGGGCATGTACGTCCTGCTGCTATCCACACTACAGTGTATAGCAGGAGCATGTGGAAAGTCAGCAACACCTGCAAGGTGTTTAACATGACGCGATACACAGGGGACCGGGCAGTGCGAGTAGCGAACTATATTGCGAGGGTTGCGGTTAGGCAACACTACACTACTTTAACGGGTTGCATAACAATTACAGAGCAGGTTCAGCGACAACGTGCGTCAGGTTAAGGCGCAATATAGTTTAGGTTACGGCGCACTTTAGGTTAGGTTAAGGCACATTATAGGTTAGGTTAAGGCACAACATGGGTTACGTTAAGGCACAACATGGGTTACGTTAAGGCACAACATGGGTTACGTTAAGGCACAACATGGGTTAGGTTAAGGCACAACATGGGTTAGGTTAAGGCACAACATGGGTTAGGTTAAGGCACAACATGGGTTAGGTTAAGGCACAACATGGGTTAGGTTAAGGCACAACATGGGTTAGGTTAAGGCACAACATGGGTTAGGTTAAGGCACAACATGGGTTAGGTTAAGGCACAACATGGGTTAGGTTAAGGCACAACATGGGTTAGGTTAAGGCACAACATGGGTTAGGTTAAGGCACAACATGGGTTAGGTTAAGGCACAACATGGGTTAGGTTAAGGCACAACATGGGTTAGGTTAAGGCACAACATGGGTTAGGTTAAGGCACAACATGGGTTAGGTTAAGGCACAACATGGGTTAGGTTAAGGCACAACATGGGTTAGGTTAAGGCACAACATGGGTTAGGTTAAGGCACAACATGGGTTAGGTTAAGGCACAACATGGGTTAGGTTAAGGCACAACATGGGTTAGGTTAAGGCACAACATGGGTTAGGTTAAGGCACAACATGGGTTAGGTTAAGGCACAACATGGGTTAGGTTAAGGCACAACATGGGTTAGGTTAAGGCACAACATGGGTTAGGTTAAGGCACAACATAGGTTAGGTTAAGGCACAACATGGGTTAGGTTAAGGCACAACATGGGTTAGGTTAAGGCACAACATGGGTTAGGTTAAGGCACAACATGGGTTAGGTTAAGGCACACCATGGGTTAGGTTAAGGCACACCATGGGTTAGGTTAAGGCACACCATGGGTTAGGTTAAGGCACAACATGGGTTAGGTTAAGGCACAACATGGGTTAGGTTAAGGCACAACATGGGTTAGGTTAAGGCACAACATGGGTTAGGTTAAGGCACAACATGGGTTAGGTTAAGGCACAACGTAGGTTAGGTTAAGGCACAACGTGGGTTAGGTTAAGGCACAACGTGGGTTAGGTTAAGGCACAACGTGGGTTAGGTTAAGGCACAACGTGGGTTAGGTTAAGGCACAACATGGGTTAGGTTAAGGCACAACATGGGTTAGGTTAAGGCACACCATGGGTTAGGTTAAGGCACAACATGGGTTAGGTTAAGGCACAACATGGGTTAGGTTAAGGCACAACATGGGTTAGGTTAAGGCACAACATGGGTTAGGTTAAGGCACAACATGGGTTAGGTTAAGGCACAACATGGGTTAGGTTAAGGCACAACGTAGGTTAGGTTAAGGCACAACGTGGGTTAGGTTAAGGCACAACGTGGGTTAGGTTAAGGCACAACATGGGTTAGGTTAAGGCACAACATGGGTTAGAATAAGGCACAACATGGGTTAGGTTAAGGCACAACATGGGTTAGGTTAAGGCACAACATGGGTTAGGTTACGGCACAACATGGGTTACGTTACGGCACAACATGGGTTACGTTACGGCACAACATGGGTTACGTTACGGCACAACATGGGTTACGTTACGGCACAACATGGGTTACGTTACGGCACAACATGGGTTACGTTACGGCACAACATGGGTTACGTTACGGCACAAATTAGGTTAGGTTACGGCACAAATTAGGTTAGGTTAAGGCACAAATTAGGTTAGGTTAAGGCACAAATTAGGTTAGGTTAAGGCACAAATTAGGTTAGGTTAAGGCACAAATTAGGTTAGGTTAAGGCACAAATTAGGTTAGGTTAAGGCACAAATTAGGTTAGGTTAAGGCACAAATTAGGTTAGGTTAAGGCACGATATAGGTTAGGTTAAGGCACGATATAGGTTAGGTTAAGGCACGATATAGGTTAGGTTAAGGCACGATATAGGTTAGGTTAAGGCACGATATAGGTTAGGTTAAGGCACGATATAGGTTAGGTTAAGGCACGATATAGGTTAGGTTAAGGTACGATATAGGTTAGGTTAAGGTACGATATAGGTTAGGTTAAGGTACGATATAGGTTAGGTTAAGGTACGATATAGGTTAGGTTAAGGTACGATATAGGTTAGGTTAAGGTACGATATAGGTTAGGTTAAGGTACGATATAGGTTAGGTTAAGGTACGATATAGGTTAGGTTAAGGTACGATATAGGTTAGGTTAAGGTACGATATAGCGTAGGTTCAGATACACATTGTTGTAGGGAAAGGTGTATTGGGGGGGGGGGCGGCAGGTTCGTTGATAGTGATTATCGTAATTGGATGCCTGCGGTATTATCCGATTTGTCACGTCAGGATGCACTTTTGGCTCATGACAGGCGGCGCTCCGATTCCATGGTTGTGGCAGATCTGTGTCTTTCATTCCTGCCATTGTTTGTGTGCTGTGACAGGAGGCAGTATTGTGATGTTGGGTGCACCACTGTGTAGGACATGTGTGGGTGTTCGTGGCTTAGCTGAGCAATGTGCGGATGTCGGAAGGGTGGGATATTGTGTTTTCTGGGTGGACCTCCCGGTCTGGTAATGATAGTGTGGATTGTGTCATGTGGCGGAGAGGATGCACTGGATGTTCTTCCATGCTGGTGGTTAGATATTGTGTGTGATAAGAGAGTAGTGTGTGATAAGAGTGTCTGGCTGACGTGTGGTTCTCATTGTGTGCAGAGTCTTTCAGCATGTATAGGGACGGTTGTATATATTATCTGTATTCTGATGGCTCTGCATCTATTACTAATCAGTGCCGTGTATACGGTTACTCTAGTTCCAGTCGAAACTGTTCTATCTCTGTACATTAGTGACACTGCGGCTCCACTATGTTGCCGCCCCTGTCGGCCGTTTCCCCCAGTGTATGGCTAATGATTATCAGCAATCAGTCTATTAGTCAATACCGGTAGTGTGACGACGTCAAATGTCCGGGATGGGGGAAGCTACACCCTTCCCGTGGGTCAGGGCCTAGAAAGACTCTTCCCACGCAGGAGACTCGGACTGTCGTTACTCTT
>NW_026048625.1:52500-57500 GCF_023864345.2 Schistocerca serialis cubense | reverse complement strand
ACCCACCGAATCAAGAAAGAGCTATCAATCTGTCAATCCTTCCGGTGTCCGGGCCTGGTGAGGTTTCCCGTGTTGAGTCAAATTAAGCCGCAGGCTCCACTCCTGGTGGTGCCCTTCCGTCAATTCCTTTAAGTTTCAGCTTTGCAACCATACTTCCCCCGGAACCCAAAAGCTTTGGTTTCCCGGAGGCTGCCCGCCGAGTCATCGGAGGAACTGCGGCGGATCGCTGGCTGGCATCGTTTATGGTTAGAACTAGGGCGGTATCTGATCGCCTTCGAACCTCTAACTTTCGTTCTTGATTAATGAAAACATACTTGGCAAATGCTTTCGCTTCTGTTCGTCTTGCGACGATCCAAGAATTTCACCTCTAACGTCGCAATACGAATGCCCCCGCCTGTCCCTATTAATCATTACCTCGGGTTCCGAAAACAACAAATAGAACCGAGGTCCTATTCCATTATTCCATGCACACAGTATTCAGGCGGGCTTGCCTGCTTTAAGCACTCTAATTTGTTCAAAGTAAACGTTGCCGGCCCACCGAGACACTCAATAAAGAGCACCCTGGTAGGATTTCAACGGGGTCCGCCTCGGGACGCACGAGCACGCACGAGGCGGTCGCACGCCTTCGGCTCGCCCCACCGGCAGGACGTCCCACGATACATGCCAGTTAAACACCGACGGGCGGTGAACCAACAGCGTGGGACACAAATCCAACTACGAGCTTTTTACCGCAACAACTTTAATATACGCTATTGGAGCTGGAATTACCGCGGCTGCTGGCACCAGACTTGCCCTCCAATAGATACTCGTTAAAGGATTTAAAGTGTACTCATTCCGATTACGGGGCCTCGGATGAGTCCCGTATCGTTATTTTTCGTCACTACCTCCCCGTGCCGGGAGTGGGTAATTTGCGCGCCTGCTGCCTTCCTTGGATGTGGTAGCCGTTTCTCAGGCTCCCTCTCCGGAATCGAACCCTGATTCCCCGTTACCCGTTACAACCATGGTAGGCGCAGAACCTACCATCGACAGTTGATAAGGCAGACATTTGAAAGATGCGTCGCCGGTACGAGGACCGTGCGATCAGCCCTAAGTTATTCAGAGTCACCAAGGCAAACGGACCGGACGAGCCGACCGATTGGTTTTGATCTAATAAAAGCGTCCCTTCCATCTCTGGTCGGGACTCTGTTTGCATGTATTAGCTCTAGAATTACCACAGTTATCCAAGTAACGTGGGTACGATCTAAGGAACCATAACTGATTTAATGAGCCATTCGCGGTTTCACCTTAATGCGGCTTGTACTGAGACATGCATGGCTTAATCTTTGAGACAAGCATATGACTACTGGCAGGATCAACCAGGGAGCTGCGTCAACTAGAGCTGAGCAGCCGGCCGCCGGGAGTGTGTCCCGGGGGGCCCGCGCGAACACGCAAGCGTCCGCTCAATTATTCTGCAAACAGGAGGAGGCTGAGCTCCCCTGCACAACACACCTCGAAACCCTCTCAGGTCCCGGCGGCGCGCAGGCGCCGTCCTAAGTACTTGGTCGGGTTCGAGAGAGGCGCAATCGCCCGGAGTTAGGCGAGTAGACGCTTTAGGTGCGACCACCCGTGCTCCCAACTGAGCTTGCCGCTGCCGACAGAGGCCCGGGAGCGTGCTGTCGTGGCATTGCCGGCGGGAGACAACACGCGCCACCTACGGTGACCGGCAGCTCCAACGCCAGCGCCACAGAAGGACAAAAGCCCTACTTGGTGCCGAAGCGAACTCTCCCAGCACAGCGCACGCGCCAACACGTCCGCACAGCTGCGATACAAACCACCTGCGAGAACCGCTGGGGCGACCGAGCAGCAGACGGCGTCGCGGCGCCGAGCGCCGGGCGGCGGCGCATCCTCAGCGCACAAAGTCCTCAATCGGACCAGCACACTGCAGATGGCCACCGCGCTTCGCACCGGGCCCGCGAGGACCTACTTTGGCCGCAAGGCGCCGCGAGCAGGGGGCGCCGGCGCGCAGCTGCGCCGCTGCCGCGTCCGTCGGCCGGCGCGCCTGCCACCGGCCGCCCCCACCAGCCGGCTGTAGCGCGTGCGCCACGCACCGCGCTGCCAGCACGCCGGGCGGCCCCCCCCCCCTCACCGGCCGGGGACGGTCCCACCCAGCCACCGCCGCGTATCGCCTCACACCCAGATCCCCTTTCACGTTCGTGGGCATGGTGGGTCCCCTTTCACGTCGTGGGCATGGTGGGTATCCCTGAAACAACCGGTTAATAGCTCGACCGATCGTCGCCAACACTGATTCACCTCTAGCGAGAACAACCGCACCACAACGGGTTACCGGTTGTTCATTTGCGTAACGTCACCAGCAAACGTACACGTCCATCGCCATTTGCAACGAGTATTGCATGCCTGTGTCAGGTGTCACAACACACTACGTCTGCCCACATAGACGCAACAACATGTGCACGCCTAGAGAACACGTGGAAGGTAGACCCCGTACGTATGCGGTGTCCATTGCGCGAACGACTGTCAGCCCGCCTCTGCAGCATGTCGCAGAATGTGGAACGCGGTGCAACATGCTATCACGGTGTGTGAGAAGAGACGACTACGTCCGAATACACGCTCCACTACATCAACAGACTGCTCATGCTGATCGCCATCCAGGGCGTCCGTTCCTCCCACACGTCTGTATGGCGTACCACACTGCAATCCAGCTCTTATAGGGAGACGACACGTAGCTGCGTGCACAATATTTGGACTGTATGGTCCGCCGTTGCTAGGCGCTGTCGTCATACGGTCACATGGGCCACGATGTATCATTCAGTACATACGGAGCAATGTGCAGTACAGTTTGTGGGTTTTGCGTACATCGGCGGACAGGTGACAGGCCGTACCACAACGTAGGCTGAGTACGTCGGCATGCGAAGGGCATTGAACATGCAAACTTCTCACCGACCAGCTTGCGAAGGCAGGGGGGAAGGGGGGGGGGCATGTACGTCCTGCTGCTATCCACACTACAGTGTATAGCAGGAGCATGTGGAAAGTCAGCAACACCTGCAAGGTGTTTAACATGACGCGATACACAGGGGACCGGGCAGTGCGAGTAGCGAACTATATTGCGAGGGTTGCGGTTAGGCAACACTACACTACTTTAACGGGTTGCATAACAATTACAGAGCAGTTCAGCGACAACGTGCGTCAGGTTAAGGCGCAATATAGTTTAGGTTACGGCGCACTTTAGGTTAGGTTAAGGCACATTATAGGTTAGGTTAAGGCACAACATGGGTTACGTTAAGGCACAACATGGGGTTACGTTAAGGCACAACATGGGTTACGTTAAGGCACAACATGGGTTAGGTTAAGGCACAACATGGGTTAGGTTAAGGCACAACATGGGTTAGGTTAAGGCACAACATGGGTTAGGTTAAGGCACAACATGGGTTAGGTTAAGGCACAACATGGGTTAGGTTAAGGCACAACATGGGTTAGGTTAAGGCACAACATGGGTTAGGTTAAGGCACAACATGGGTTAGGTTAAGGCACAACATGGGTTAGGTTAAGGCACAACATGGGTTAGGTTAAGGCACAACATGGGTTAGGTTAAGGCACAACATGGGTTAGGTTAAGGCACAACATGGGTTAGGTTAAGGCACAACATGGGTTAGGTTAAGGCACAACATGGGTTAGGTTAAGGCACAACATGGGTTAGGTTTAAGGCACAACATGGGTTAGGTTAAGGCACAACATGGGTTAGGTTAAGGCACAACATGGGTTAGGTTAAGGCACAACATGGGTTAGGTTAAGGCACACATGGGTAGGTTAAGGCACAACATGGGTTAGGTTAAGGCACAACATGGGTTAGGTTAAGGCACAACATGGGTTAGGTTAAGGCACAACATGGGTTAGGTTAAGGCACAACATGGGTTAGGTTAAGGCACAACATGGGTTAGGTTAAGGCACAACATGGGTTAGGTTAAGGCACAACATGGGTTAGGTTAAGGCACAACATGGGTTAGGTTAAGGCACAACATGGGTTAGGTTAAGGCACAACATGGGTTAGGTTAAGGCACAACATGGGTTAGGTTAAGGCACACCATGGGTTAGGTTAAGGCACACCATGGGTTAGGTTAAGGCACACCATGGGTTAGGTTAAGGCACAACATGGGTTAGGTTAAGGCACAACATGGGTTAGGTTAAGGCACAACATGGGTTAGGTTAAGGCACAACATGGTGTTAGTTATGTTAGGTTAAGGCACAACATGGGTTAGGTTAAGGCACAACGTAGGTTAGGTTAAGGCACAACGTGGGTTAGGTTAAGGCACAACGTGGGTTAGGTTAAGGCACAACGTGGGTTAGGTTAAGGCACAACGTGGGTTAGGTTAAGGCACAACATGGGTTAGGTTAAGGCACAACATGGGTTAGGTTAAGGCACACCATGGGTTAGGTTAAGGCACAACATGGGTTAGGTTAAGGCACAACATGGGTTAGGTTAAGCACAAACATGGGTTAGGTTAAGGCACAACATGGGTTAGGTTAAGGCACAACATGGGTTAGGTTAAGGCACAACATGGGTTAGGTTAAGGCACAACATGGGTTAGGTAAGGCACAACGTAGGTTAGGTTAAGGCACAACGTGGGTTAGGTTAAGGCACAACATGGGTTAGGTTAAGGCACAACATGGGTTAGGTTAAGGCACAACATGGGTTAGGTTAAGGCACAACATGGGTTAGGTTAAGGCACAACATGGGTTAGGTTAAGGCACAACATGGGTTAGGTTACGGCACAACATGGGTTACGTTACGGCACAACATGGGTTACGTTACGGCACAACATGGGTTACGTTACGGCACAACATGGGTTACGTTACGGCACAACATGGGTTACGTTACGGCACAACTGGTTACGTTGGCACAACATGGGTTACGTTACGGCACAACATGGGTTACGTTACGGCACAACATGGGTTACGTTACGGCACAAATTAGGTTAGGTTACGGCACAAATTAGGTTAGGTTA
>NW_026048625.1:40000-42500 GCF_023864345.2 Schistocerca serialis cubense | reverse complement strand
CGCACGCGCCAACACGTCCGCACAGCTGCGATACAATCCACCTGCGAGAACCGCAGAGGCGACCGAGCAGCAGACGGCGTCGCGGCGCCGAGCGCCGGGCGGCGGCGCATCCTCAGCGCACACAGTCCTCAATCGGACCAGCACACTGCAGATGTCCACCGCGCTTCGCACCGGGCCCGCGAGGACCTACTTTGGCCGCACGGCGCCGCGTGCAGGGTGCGCCGGCGCGCAGCTGCGCCGCCTGCCGCCTCCGTCGGCCGGCGCGCCTGCCACTGGCCGCCCCCACCAGCCGGCTGTAGCGCGTGCGCCCACGCACCGCGCGGCCAGCACGCCGGGAGGCCCCCCCTCACCGGCCGGGGACGGTCCCACCCAGCCACCGCCGCGTATCGCTTCACACCCACATGCCATTCACGTTCGTGGGCATGGTGGGTATCGCTGAAACAACCGGTTGGTAGCTCAACCGATCGTCGCCATCACTGATTCACCTCTAGCGAGAACAACCGCACCACAACGGTTTACCAGTTCTTCATTTGCGTAACGTCACCAGCAAACGTAGACGTCCATCGCCATTTGCAAATTCAACGATTGTTGCATGCCTGTGTCAGGTGTCACGACACACTATGTCTGCCCACATACACGCAACAACATGTGCACGCTTCGCGAACACGTGGAAGGTGGCCCCCGTACGTATGCGATGTCCATTGCGCGAACGACTGTCAACCGGCCTCTGTCGCATGTCGCAGATGTGGAACGCAGTGCACCATGCTATCACGGTGTGTGAGAAGAGACGACTACGTCTGACAACACGCGCCACTACATCAACAGACGGCTCATGCTGATCGCCATCCACGGCATACCATACTTCAATCCAGCTCTTATAGGGAGACGACACGTAGCTGAGTGCACAATATTTGGACCGTATGGTTCGCCGTTGTTGGCGCAGTCGTGGTACGGTCACACATGTACCACGATGTATCATTCAGTACATGAGGACCAATGTGCAGTACAGTGTGTGATTTGGACGTACAACATCAGCGGACAGTTGACACAAGCCGTACCACAACGTAGGCTGTGCTTCGCCATGCGAATGCCAATGAACAACTGCGAAGGGCATTGAGCATGTACGTCCTGCTGCCATCCGCATTACAGTGTATAGCTGCAAGGTGTTTAACATGAAGCGATACTCTGGGGACCGGGCAGTGCGAGTAGCAAACTATATTGCGGGGGTTGCAGTTAGGCAACACTACACTAATTTAACGCGTCGTATGACAATTACAGAGCAGGTTAAGGCCCAACGTGTGTTGGGTTAAGGTACAATATAGGTTAGGTTAAGGTACAATATAGGTTAGGTTACGGTACAATATGGGTTAGGTTAAGGGACAATATGGGTTAGGTTAAGGGACAATATAGGTTAGGTTAAGGGACAATATGGGTTAGGTTAAGGGACAATATGGGTTAGGTTAAGGGACAATATGGGTTAGGTTAAGGGACAATATGGGTTAGGTTAAGGGACAATATAGGTTAGGTTAAGGGACAATATAGGTTAGGTTAAGGGACAATATAGGTTAGGTTAAGGGACAATATAGGTTAGGTTAAGGGACAATATAGGTTAGGTTAAGGGACAATATAGGTTAGGTTAAGGGACAATATAGGTTAGGTTAAGGGACAATATAGGTTAGGTTAAGGGACAATATAGGTTAGGTTAAGGGACAATATAGGTTAGGTTAAGGGACAATATAGGTTAGGTTAAGGGACAATATAGGTTAGGTTAAGGGACAATATCGGTTAGGTTAAGGGACAATATGGGTTAGGTTAAGGGACAATATAGGTTAGGTTAAGGGACAATATAGGTTAGGTTAAGGGACAATATAGGTTAGGTTAAGGGACAATATAGGTTAGGTTAAGGGACAATATAGGTTAGGTTAAGGGACAATATAGGTTAGGTTAAGGGACAATATAGGTTAGGTTAAGGGACAATATGGGTTAGGTTAAGGGACAATATAGGTTAGGTTAAGGGACAATATAGGTTAGGTTAAGGGACAATATGGGTTAGGTTAAGGGACAATATGGGTTAGGTTAAGGCGCAATATGGGTTAGGTTAAGGCGCAATATAGGTTAGGTTAAGCGACAATATGGGTTAGGTTAAGGGACAATATAGGTTAGGTTAAGGCGCAATATGGGTTAGGTTAAGGCGCAATATGGGTTAGGTTAAGGCGCAATATGGGTTAGGTTAAGGCGCAATATGGGTTAGGTTAAGGCGCAATATGGGTTAGGTTAAGGCGCAATATGGGTTAGGTTAAGGCGCAATATGGGTTAGGTTAAGGCGCAATATGGGTTAGGTTAAGGCGCAATATGGGTTAGGTTAAGGCGCAATATGGGTTAGGTTAAGGCGCAATATGGGTTAGGTTAAGGCGCAATATGGGTTAGGTTAAGGCGCAATATGGGTTAGGTTAAGGCGCAATATGGGTTAGGTTAAGGCGCAATATGGGTTAGGTTAAGG
>NW_026048625.1:27500-32500 GCF_023864345.2 Schistocerca serialis cubense | reverse complement strand
GCGGCTAGAAGCCGCCTGTCCCTCTAAGAAGAAAAGTAATCGCTGACAGCACGAAGGATGTCACGCGACTAGTTAGCAGGCTAGAGTCTCGTTCGTTATCGGAATTAACCAGACAAATCGCTCCACCAACTAAGAACGGCCATGCACCACCACCCACCGAATCAAGAAAGAGCTATCAATCTGTCAATCCTTCCGGTGTCCGGGCCTGGTGAGGTTTCCCGTGTTGAGTCAAATTAAGCCGCAGGCTCCACTCCTGGTGGTGCCCTTCCGTCAATTCCTTTAAGTTTCAGCTTTGCAACCATACTTCCCCCGGAACCCAAAAGCTTTGGTTTCCCGGAGGCTGCCCGCCGAGTCATCGGAGGAACTGCGGCGGATCGCTGGCTGGCATCGTTTATGGTTAGAACTAGGGCGGTATCTGATCGCCTTCGAACCTCTAACTTTCGTTCTTGATTAATGAAAACATACTTGGCAAATGCTTTCGCTTCTGTTCGTCTTGCGACGATCCAAGAATTTCACCTCTAACGTCGCAATACGAATGCCCCCGCCTGTCCCTATTAATCATTACCTCGGGTTCCGAAAACCAACAAAATAGAACCGAGGTCCTATTCCATTATTCCATGCACACAGTATTCAGGCGGGCTTGCCTGCTTTAAGCACTCTAATTTGTTCAAAGTAAACGTGCCGGCCCACCGAGACACTCAATAAAGAGCACCCTGGTAGGATTTCAACGGGGTCCGCCTCGGGACGCACGAGCACGCACGAGGCGGTCGCACGCCTTCGGCTCGCCCCACCGGCAGGACGTCCCACGATACATGCCAGTTAAACACCGACGGGCGGTGAACCAACAGCGTGGGACACAAATCCAACTACGAGCTTTTTAACCGCAACAACTTTAATATACGCTATTGGAGCTGGAATTACCGCGGCTGCTGGCACCAGACTTGCCCTCCAATAGATACTCGTTAAAGGATTTAAAGTGTACTCATTCCGATTACGGGGCCTCGGATGAGTCCCGTATCGTTATTTTTCGTCACTACCTCCCCGTGCCGGGAGTGGGTAATTTGCGCGCCTGCTGCCTTCCTTGGATGTGGTAGCCGTTTCTCAGGCTCCCTCTCCGGAATCGAACCCTGATTCCCCGTTACCCGTTACAACCATGGTAGGCGCAGAACCTACCATCGACAGTTGATAAGGCAGACATTTGAAAGATGCGTCGCCGGTACGAGGACCGTGCGATCAGCCCAAAGTTATTCAGAGTCACCAAGGCAAACGGACCGGACGAGCCGACCGATTGGTTTTGATCTAATAAAAGCGTCCCTTCCATCTCTGGTCGGGACTCTGTTTGCATGTATTAGCTCTAGAATTACCACAGTTATCCAAGTAACGTGGGTACGATCTAAGGAACCATAACTGATTTAATGAGCCATTCGCGGTTTCACCTTAATGCGGCTTGTACTGAGACATGCATGGCTTAATCTTTGAGACAAGCATATGACTACTGGCAGGATCAACCAGGGAGCTGCGTCAACTAGAGCTGAGCAGCCGGCCGCCCGGGAGTGTGTCCCGGGGGCCCGCGCGAACACGCAAGCGTCCGCTCAATTATTCTGCAAACAGGAGGAGGCTGAGCTCCCCTGCACAACACACCTCGAAACCCTCTCAGGTCCCGGCGGCGCGCAGCGCCGTCCTAAGTACTTGGTCGGGTTCGAGAGAGGCGCAATCGCCCGGAGTTAGGCGAGTAGACGCTTTAGGTGCGACCACCCGTGCTCCCAACTGAGCTTGCCGCTGCCGACAGAGGCCCGGGAGCGTGCTGTCGTGGCATTGCCGGCGGGAGACAACACGCGCCACCTACGGTGACCGGCAGCTCCAACGCCAGCGCCACAGAAGGACAAAAGCCCCACTTGGGTGCCGAAGCGAACTCTCCCAGCACAGCGCACGCGCCAACACGTCCGCACAGCTGCGATACAAACCACCTGCGAGAACCGCTGGGGCGACCGAGCAGCAGACGGCGTCGCGGCGCCGAGCGCCGGGCGGCGGCGCATCCTCAGCGCACACAGTCCTCAATCGGACCAGCACACTGCAGATGGCCACCGCGCTTCGCACCGGGCCCGCGAGGACCTACTTTGGCCGCAAGGCGCCGCGAGCAGGGGGCGCCGGCGCGCAGCTGCGCCGCCTGCCGCGTCCGTCGGCCGGCGCGCCTGCCACTGGCCGCCCCCACCAGCCGGCTGTAGCGCGTGCGCCCACGCACCGCGCTGCCAGCACGCCGGGCGGCCCCCCCTCACCGGCCGGGGACGGTCCCACCCAGCCACCGCCGCGTATCGCCTCACACCCAGATCCCCTTTCGCGTTCGTGGGCATGGTGGGTCCCCTTTCACGTTCGTGGGCATGGTGGGTATCCCTGAAACAACCGGTTAATAGCTCGACCGATCGTCGCCAACACTGATTCACCTCTAGCGAGAACAACCGCACCACAACGGGTTACCTGTTGTTCATTTGCGTAACGTCACCAGCAAACGTAGACGTCCATCGCCATTTGCAACGAGTATTGCATGCCTGTGTCAGGTGTCACAACACACTACGTCTGCCCACATAGACGCAACAACATGTGCACGCCTCGAGAACACGTGGAAGGTAGCCCCCGTACGTATGCGGTGTCCATTGCGCGAACGACTGTCAGCCGGCCTCTGCAGGATGTCGCAGATGTGGAACGCGGTGCAACATGCTATCACGGTGTGTGAGAAGAGACGACTACGTCCGAATACACGCTCCACTACATCAACAGACTGCTCATGCTGATCGCCATCCAGGGCGTCCGTTCCTCCCACACGTCTGAATGGCGTACCACACTGCAATCCAGCTCTTATAGGGAGACGACACGTAGCTGCGTGCACAATATTTGGACTGTATGGTCTGCCGTTGCTAGGCGCAGTCGTCGTACGGTCACACATGTGCCACGATGTATCATTCAGTACATACGGACCAATGTGCAGTACAGTTTGTGGGTTTTGCGTACATCGGCGGACAGGTGACAGGCCGTACCACAACGTAGGCTGAGTACGTCGGCATGCGAAGGGCATTGAACATGCAAACTTCTCAACGACCAGCTTGCGAAGGCAGGGGGGAAGGGGGGGGGGCATGTACGTCCTGCTGCTATCCACATTACAGTGTATAGCAGGAGCATGTGGAAAGTCAGCAACACCTGCAAGGTGTTTAACATGACGCGATACACAGGGGACCGGGCAGTGCGAATAGCGAACTATATTGCGAGGGTTGCGGTTAGGCAACACTACACTAATTTAACGAGTTGCATAACAATTACAGAGCAGGTTCAGCGACAACGTGCGTCAGGTTAAGGCGCAATATAGGTTAGGTTGAGGCACAATATAGGTTAGGTTAAGGCACAACATGGGTTACGTTAAGGCACAAATTGGGTTACGTTAAGGCACAACATGGGTTACGTTAAGGCACAACATGGGTTACGTTAAGGCACAAATTAGGTTACGTTAAGGCACAAATTAGGTTACGTTAAGGCACAAATTAGGTTACGTTAAGGCACAAATTAGGTTACGTTAAGGCACAAATTAGGTTACGTTAAGGCACAAATTAGGTTACGTTAAGGCACAAATTAGGTTACGTTAAGGCACAAATTAGGTTACGTTAAGGCACAAATTAGGTTACGTTAAGGCACAAATTAGGTTACGTTAAGGCACAAATTAGGTTACGTTAAGGCACAAATTAGGTTACGTTAAGGCACAAATTAGGTTACGTTAAGGCACAAATTAGGTTACGTTAAGGCACAAATTAGGTTACGTTAAGGCACAAATTAGGTTACGTTAAGGCACAAATTAGGTTACGTTAAGGCACAAATTAGGTTACGTTAAGGCACAAATTAGGTTACGTTAAGGCACAAATTAGGTTACGTTAAGGCACAAATTAGGTTACGTTAAGGTACAATATGGGTTAGGTTAAGGTACAATATGGGTTAGGTTAAGGTACAATATGGGTTAGGTTAAGGTACAATATGGGTTAGGTTAAGGCACAACGTAGGTTAGGTTAAGGCACAACATAGGTTAGGTTAAGGCACAACATAGGTTAGGTTAAGGCACAACATAGGTTAGGTTAAGGCACAACATAGGTTAGGTTAAGGCACAACATAGGTTAGGTTAAGGCACAACATAGGTTAGGTTAAGGCACAACATAGGTTAGGTTAAGGCACAACATAGGTTAGGTTAAGGCACAACATAGGTTAGGTTAAGGCACAACGTAGGTTAGGTTAAGGCACAACGTAGGTTAGGTTAAGGCACAACGTAGGTTAGGTTAAGGCACAACGTAGGTTAGGTTAAGGCACAACGTAGGTTAGGTTAAGGCACAACGTAGGTTAGGTTAAGGCACAACGTAGGTTAGGTTAAGGCACAACGTAGGTTAGGTTAAGGCACAACGTAGGTTAGGTTAAGGCACAACGTAGGTTAGGTTAAGGCACAACGTAGGTTAGGTTAAGGCACAACGTAGGTTAGGTTAAGGCACAACGTAGGTTAGGTTAAGGCACAACGTAGGTTAGGTTAAGGCACAACGTAGGTTAGGTTAAGGCACAACGTAGGTTAGGTTAAGGCACAACGTAGGTTAGGTTAAGGCACAACGTAGGTTAGGTTAAGGCACAACGTAGGTTAGGTTAAGGCACAACGTAGGTTAGGTTAAGGCACAACGTAGGTTAGGTTAAGGCACAACGTAGGTTAGGTTAAGGCACAACGTAGGTTAGGTTAAGGCACAACGTAGGTTAGGTTAAGGCACAACGTAGGTTAGGTTAAGGCACAACGTAGGTTAGGTTAAGGCACAACGTAGGTTAGGTTAAGGCACAACGTAGGTTAGGTTAAGGCACAACGTAGGTTAGGTTAAGGCACAACATAGGTTAGGTTAAGGCACAACATAGGTTAGGTTAAGGCACAACATAGGTTAGGTTAAGGCACAACATAGGTTAGGTTAAGGCACAACATAGGTTAGGTTAAGGCA
>NW_026048625.1:15000-17500 GCF_023864345.2 Schistocerca serialis cubense | reverse complement strand
CAGATGGCCACCGCGCTTCGCACCGGGCCCGCGAGGACCTACTTTGGCCGCAAGGCGCCGCGAGCAGGGGGCGCCGGCGCGCAGCTGCGCCGCCTGCCGCGTCCGTCGGCCGGCGCGCCTGCCACTGGCCGCCCCCACCAGCCGGCTGTAGCGCGTGCGCCCACGCACCGCGCTGCCAGCACGCCGGGCGGCCCCCCCTCACCGGCCGGGGACGGTCCCACCCAGCCACCGCCGCGTATCGCCTCACACCCAGATCCCCTTTCGCGTTCGTGGGCATGGTGGGTCCCCTTTCACGTTCGTGGGCATGGTGGGTATCCCTGAAACAACCGGTTAATAGCTCGACCGATCGTCGCCAACACTGATTCACCTCTAGCGAGAACAACCGCACCACAACGGGTTACCTGTTGTTCATTTGCGTAACGTCACCAGCAAACGTAGACGTCCATCGCCATTTGCAACGAGTATTGCATGCCTGTGTCAGGTGTCACAACACACTACGTCTGCCCACATAGACGCAACAACATGTGCACGCCTCGAGAACACGTGGAAGGTAGCCCCCGTACGTATGCGGTGTCCATTGCGCGAACGACTGTCAGCCGGCCTCTGCAGGATGTCGCAGATGTGGAACGCGGTGCAACATGCTATCACGGTGTGTGAGAAGAGACGACTACGTCCGAATACACGCTCCACTACATCAACAGACTGCTCATGCTGATCGCCATCCAGGGCGTCCGTTCCTCCCACACGTCTGAATGGCGTACCACACTGCAATCCAGCTCTTATAGGGAGACGACACGTAGCTGCGTGCACAATATTTGGACTGTATGGTCTGCCGTTGCTAGGCGCAGTCGTCGTACGGTCACACATGTGCCACGATGTATCATTCAGTACATACGGACCAATGTGCAGTACAGTTTGTGGGTTTTGCGTACATCGGCGGACAGGTGACAGGCCGTACCACAACGTAGGCTGAGTACGTCGGCATGCGAAGGGCATTGAACATGCAAACTTCTCAACGACCAGCTTGCGAAGGCAGGGGGGAAGGGGGGGGGGCATGTACGTCCTGCTGCTATCCACATTACAGTGTATAGCAGGAGCATGTGGAAAGTCAGCAACACCTGCAAGGTGTTTAACATGACGCGATACACAGGGGACCGGGCAGTGCGAATAGCGAACTATATTGCGAGGGTTGCGGTTAGGCAACACTACACTAATTTAACGAGTTGCATAACAATTACAGAGCAGGTTCAGCGACAACGTGCGTCAGGTTAAGGCGCAATATAGGTTAGGTTGAGGCACAATATAGGTTAGGTTAAGGCACAACATGGGTTACGTTAAGGCACAAATTGGGTTACGTTAAGGCACAACATGGGTTACGTTAAGGCACAACATGGGTTACGTTAAGGCACAAATTAGGTTACGTTAAGGCACAAATTAGGTTACGTTAAGGCACAAATTAGGTTACGTTAAGGCACAAATTAGGTTACGTTAAGGCACAAATTAGGTTACGTTAAGGCACAAATTAGGTTACGTTAAGGCACAAATTAGGTTACGTTAAGGCACAAATTAGGTTACGTTAAGGCACAAATTAGGTTACGTTAAGGCACAAATTAGGTTACGTTAAGGCACAAATTAGGTTACGTTAAGGCACAAATTAGGTTACGTTAAGGCACAAATTAGGTTACGTTAAGGCACAAATTAGGTTACGTTAAGGCACAAATTAGGTTACGTTAAGGCACAAATTAGGTTACGTTAAGGCACAAATTAGGTTACGTTAAGGCACAAATTAGGTTACGTTAAGGCACAAATTAGGTTACGTTAAGGCACAAATTAGGTTACGTTAAGGCACAAATTAGGTTACGTTAAGGTACAATATGGGTTAGGTTAAGGTACAATATGGGTTAGGTTAAGGTACAATATGGGTTAGGTTAAGGTACAATATGGGTTAGGTTAAGGTACAATATGGGTTAGGTTAAGGCACAACGTAGGTTAGGTTAAGGCACAACATAGGTTAGGTTAAGGCACAACATAGGTTAGGTTAAGGCACAACATAGGTTAGGTTAAGGCACAACATAGGTTAGGTTAAGGCACAACATAGGTTAGGTTAAGGCACAACATAGGTTAGGTTAAGGCACAACATAGGTTAGGTTAAGGCACAACATAGGTTAGGTTAAGGCACAACATAGGTTAGGTTAAGGCACAACATAGGTTAGGTTAAGGCACAACGTAGGTTAGGTTAAGGCACAACGTAGGTTAGGTTAAGGCACAACGTAGGTTAGGTTAAGGCACAACGTAGGTTAGGTTAAGGCACAACGTAGGTTAGGTTAAGGCACAACGTAGGTTAGGTTAAGGCACAACGTAGGTTAGGTTAAGGCACAACGTAGGTTAGGTTAAGGCACAACGTAGGTTAGGTTAAGGCACAACGTAGGTTAGGTTAAGGCACAACGTAGGTTAGGTTAAGGCACAACGTAGGTTAGGTTAAGGCACAACGTAGGTTAGG
>NW_026048625.1:0-5000 GCF_023864345.2 Schistocerca serialis cubense | reverse complement strand
CGCAGCGCCGTCCTAAGTACTTGGTCGGGTTCGAGAGAGGCGCAATCGCCCGGAGTTAGGCGAGTAGACGCTTTAGGTGCGACCACCCGTGCTCCCAACTGAGCTTGCCGCTGCCGACAGAGGCCCGGGAGCGTGCTGTCGTGGCATTGCCGGCGGGAGACAACACGCGCCACCTACGGTGACCGGCAGCTCCAACGCCAGCGCCACAGAAGGACAAAAGCCCCACTTGGGTGCCGAAGCGAACTCTCCCAGCACAGCGCACGCGCCAACACGTCCGCACAGCTGCGATACAAACCACCTGCGAGAACCGCTGGGGCGACCGAGCAGCAGACGGCGTCGCGGCGCCGAGCGCCGGGCGGCGGCGCATCCTCAGCGCACACAGTCCTCAATCGGACCAGCACACTGCAGATGGCCACCGCGCTTCGCACCGGGCCCGCGAGGACCTACTTTGGCCGCAAGGCGCCGCGAGCAGGGGGCGCCGGCGCGCAGCTGCGCCGCCTGCCGCGTCCGTCGGCCGGCGCGCCTGCCACTGGCCGCCCCCACCAGCCGGCTGTAGCGCGTGCGCCCACGCACCGCGCTGCCAGCACGCCGGGCGGCCCCCCCTCACCGGCCGGGGACGGTCCCACCCAGCCACCGCCGCGTATCGCCTCACACCCAGATCCCCTTTCGCGTTCGTGGGCATGGTGGGTCCCCTTTCACGTTCGTGGGCATGGTGGGTATCCCTGAAACAACCGGTTAATAGCTCGACCGATCGTCGCCAACACTGATTCACCTCTAGCGAGAACAACCGCACCACAACGGGTTACCTGTTGTTCATTTGCGTAACGTCACCAGCAAACGTAGACGTCCATCGCCATTTGCAACGAGTATTGCATGCCTGTGTCAGGTGTCACAACACACTACGTCTGCCCACATAGACGCAACAACATGTGCACGCCTCGAGAACACGTGGAAGGTAGCCCCCGTACGTATGCGGTGTCCATTGCGCGAACGACTGTCAGCCGGCCTCTGCAGGATGTCGCAGATGTGGAACGCGGTGCAACATGCTATCACGGTGTGTGAGAAGAGACGACTACGTCCGAATACACGCTCCACTACATCAACAGACTGCTCATGCTGATCGCCATCCAGGGCGTCCGTTCCTCCCACACGTCTGAATGGCGTACCACACTGCAATCCAGCTCTTATAGGGAGACGACACGTAGCTGCGTGCACAATATTTGGACTGTATGGTCTGCCGTTGCTAGGCGCAGTCGTCGTACGGTCACACATGTGCCACGATGTATCATTCAGTACATACGGACCAATGTGCAGTACAGTTTGTGGGTTTTGCGTACATCGGCGGACAGGTGACAGGCCGTACCACAACGTAGGCTGAGTACGTCGGCATGCGAAGGGCATTGAACATGCAAACTTCTCAACGACCAGCTTGCGAAGGCAGGGGGGAAGGGGGGGGGGGCATGTACGTCCTGCTGCTATCCACATTACAGTGTATAGCAGGAGCATGTGGAAAGTCAGCAACACCTGCAAGGTGTTTAACATGACGCGATACACAGGGGACCGGGCAGTGCGAATAGCGAACTATATTGCGAGGGTTGCGGTTAGGCAACACTACACTAATTTAACGAGTTGCATAACAATTACAGAGCAGGTTCAGCGACAACGTGCGTCAGGTTAAGGCGCAATATAGGTTAGGTTGAGGCACAATATAGGTTAGGTTAAGGCACAACATGGGTTACGTTAAGGCACAAATTGGGTTACGTTAAGGCACAACATGGGTTACGTTAAGGCACAACATGGGTTACGTTAAGGCACAAATTAGGTTACGTTAAGGCACAAATTAGGTTACGTTAAGGCACAAATTAGGTTACGTTAAGGCACAAATTAGGTTACGTTAAGGCACAAATTAGGTTACGTTAAGGCACAAATTAGGTTACGTTAAGGCACAAATTAGGTTACGTTAAGGCACAAATTAGGTTACGTTAAGGCACAAATTAGGTTACGTTAAGGCACAAATTAGGTTACGTTAAGGCACAAATTAGGTTACGTTAAGGCACAAATTAGGTTACGTTAAGGCACAAATTAGGTTACGTTAAGGCACAAATTAGGTTACGTTAAGGCACAAATTAGGTTACGTTAAGGCACAAATTAGGTTACGTTAAGGCACAAATTAGGTTACGTTAAGGCACAAATTAGGTTACGTTAAGGCACAAATTAGGTTACGTTAAGGTACAATATGGGTTAGGTTAAGGTACAATATGGGTTAGGTTAAGGTACAATATGGGTTAGGTTAAGGTACAATATGGGTTAGGTTAAGGTACAATATGGGTTAGGTTAAGGCACAACGTAGGTTAGGTTAAGGCACAACATAGGTTAGGTTAAGGCACAACATAGGTTAGGTTAAGGCACAACATAGGTTAGGTTAAGGCACAACATAGGTTAGGTTAAGGCACAACATAGGTTAGGTTAAGGCACAACATAGGTTAGGTTAAGGCACAACATAGGTTAGGTTAAGGCACAACATAGGTTAGGTTAAGGCACAACATAGGTTAGGTTAAGGCACAACGTAGGTTAGGTTAAGGCACAACGTAGGTTAGGTTAAGGCACAACGTAGGTTAGGTTAAGGCACAACGTAGGTTAGGTTAAGGCACAACGTAGGTTAGGTTAAGGCACAACGTAGGTTAGGTTAAGGCACAACGTAGGTTAGGTTAAGGCACAACGTAGGTTAGGTTAAGGCACAACGTAGGTTAGGTTAAGGCACAACGTAGGTTAGGTTAAGCACAACGTAGGTTAGGTTAAGGCACAACGTAGGTTAGGTTAAGGCACAACGTAGGTTAGGTTAAGGCACAACGTAGGTTAGGTTAAGGCACAACGTAGGTTAGGTTAAGGCACAACGTAGGTTAGGTTAAGGCACAACGTAGGTTAGGTTAAGGCACAACGTAGGTTAGGTTAAGGCACAACGTAGGTTAGGTTAAGGCACAACGTAGGTTAGGTTAAGGCACAACGTAGGTTAGGTTAAGGCACAACGTAGGTTAGGTTAAGGCACAACGTAGGTTAGGTTAAGGCACAACGTAGGTTAGGTTAAGGCACAACGTAGGTTAGGTTAAGGCACAACGTAGGTTAGGTTAAGGCACAACATAGGTTAGGTTAAGGCACAACATAGGTTAGGTTAAGGCACAACATAGGTTAGGTTAAGGCACAACATAGGTTAGGTTAAGGCACAACATAGGTTAGGTTAAGGCACAACATAGGTTAGGTTAAGGCACAACGTAGGTTAGGTTAAGGCACAACGTAGGTTAGGTTAAGGCACAACGTAGGTTAGGTTAAGGCACAACGTAGGTTAGGTTAAGGTACAACGTAGGTTAGGTTAAGGTACAACGTAGGTTAGGTTAAGGTACAACGTAGGTTAGGTTAAGGTACAACGTAGGTTAGGTTAAGGTACAACGTAGGTTAGGTTAAGGTACAACGTAGGTTAGGTTAAGGTACAACGTAGGTTAGGTTAAGGTACAACGTAGGTTAGGTTAAGGTACAACGTAGGTTAGGTGAAGGCGCAATGTAGGTTAGGTTAAGGTACGATATACCTTAGGTTAAGGTACAATATCGCTTAGGTTAAGGTACAATATAGCTTAGGTTAAGGTACACGTTGTAGGGAAAGGTGTATTTTGGGGGGGGAGGGGGCGGCAGGTTCGTTGATAGTGATTATCGTAAGTGCATGCCTGCGGGATCATCCGATTTGTCACGTCAGGATGCACTTGTGGCTCATGACAGGCGGCGCTCCGATTCCAAGGTTGTGGCAGATCTGTGTCTTTCATTCCTGCCATTGTTTGTGTACTGTGACAGGAGGCAGTATTGTGATGTTGGGTGCACCCCTGTGTAGGACATGTGTGGGTGTTCGTGGCTTAGCTGAGCAATGGCGGATGTCGGAAGGGTGGGATATTCTGTTTTCTGGGTGGACCTCCCGGTCTGGTTATGATAGTGTGGATTGTGTAATGTGGCGGAGAGGATGCACCGGATGTTCTTCCATGCTGGTGGTTAGATATTGTGTGTGTGCCTGTTAGAGGCAGAGAGTAGTGTGTGATAGTGTCTGGCTGACGTGTGGTTCTCATTGTGTGCAGAGTCTTTCAGCATGTATAGGGACGGTTGTATATATTATCTGTATTCTGATGGCTCTGCATCTATTACTAATCAGTGCCGTGTATACGGTTACTCTGGTTCCAGTCGAAACTGTTCTATCTCTGTACATTAGTGACACTGCGGCTCCACTATGTTGCCGCCCCTGTCGGCCGTTTCCCCCAGTGTGTGGCTAATGATTATCAGCAATCAGTCTATTAGTCAATACCGGTAGTGTGACGACGTGAAATGTCCGGGATGGGGGAAGCTACACGCTTCCCGTGGGTCAGGGCCTAGAAAGACTCTTCCCACGCAGGAGGCTCGGACTGTCATTACTCTTCCGAGAAATATATTTGCCCAGCGTTTTTTGCGACTGCGAGTGCGACGCGTACGAGTACCGACATGGATGGGGCGCTTCCTAGCTGATCGCTCAGCATCGGAGAAATATATTTGCCCAACGTTTTTTGCGACTGCGAGTGCAACGCCCAAGGGTACCGACGTGGATGGGCGCTTCCTAGCTGATCGCTCGGCATGGGAATCCGTACAGTGAGCAATGCGATCGCGTCTGTAGCTTGTACGTGGTACAGCTCGCAGCTCATGTATAGGGACAGCGGGAATGTCGCATATTGGACATAACTCTTCATGAAACGCAAGTTATAGGTGTGGATTGCACATTACGACTGCGGGAAACTTCCGCCGTTCATCCGCTGGCGTTGCGAGTTTGGCGGTTGGGGTGGGGCACGAGCGGGTGCGGGTGGTGTGATTGCCGGTCCACGACTTCGTGCGGCAGAGGCACTGGCGTTTGGGTGCTGTGGTCGACACAGGCTGCATGCTTTGTGGGTGGCGTCGAAAGATGGGCACTGTGGGCCCATCGATGTCTTAGTCGGCTT
>NW_026048624.1:20000-27407 GCF_023864345.2 Schistocerca serialis cubense | reverse complement strand
ACCGCCAGCCGGCTGTGCACGCTACCGAGTAAGTACCGGTATGCGAACCGCCAGGCGACGGGCGCGCATCGCACGTTTAAGGAGACGCGGCCGGCCCCACAGGCGGCCACGACACTCCCAGGTCTGCGAAGCGGGGCAAACGCCGCGCGCTTCAGTATACGTAGCCGACCCTCAGCCAGACGTGGCCCGGGAACGGAATCCATGGACCGCAATGTGCGTTCGAAACGTCGATGTTCATGTGTCCTGCAGTTCACATGTCGACGCGCAATTTGCTGCGTTCTTCATCGACCCACGAGCCGAGTGATCCACCGTCCTGGGTGATCTTTTCGTAGTTTCCACTATCTCTTTCAAGACAGTTGCATAGGCGGGACTGAGGCGTGTGGCGGCCCCTGTTCCAGCGTTCAGTGTCCAACGGCCTCACGGCCGATGGGCGTCGTACGGCTCCACACCGGAGCGGACAGGCACTCGGGCGAAAGTCATTCAAAACCGGCGCCAGGCGCCAGGTGCCGCAGGCCAGCCGCTCCAGCGCTCCAGCGCTCGTACCACACAACATTGCCGTTAGTTTTGAGACGAACGCGTGGTTCCGCACGCGGCGCACAGCTACTGCGAGCCGTACAGGTAGCGTGTTGCGCGACACGACACGCACATCGAAAGACATGCAGTCTAGTCGGTAATGATCCTTCCGCAGGTTCACCTACGGAAACCTTGTTACGACTTTTACTTCCTCTAAATGATCAAGTTTGGTCATCTTTCCGGTAGCATCGGCAACGACAGAGTCAATGCCGCGTACCAGTCCGAAGACCTCACTAAATCATTCAATCGGTAGTAGCGACGGGCGGTGTGTACAAAGGGCAGGGACGTAATCAACGCGAGCTTATGACTCGCGCTTACTGGGAATTCCTCGTTCATGGGGAACAATTGCAAGCCCCAATCCCTAGCACGAAGGAGGTTCAGCGGGTTACCCCGACCTTTCGGCCTAGGAAGACACGCTGATTCCTTCAGTGTAGCGCGCGTGCGGCCCAGAACATCTAAGGGCATCACAGACCTGTTATTGCTCAATCTCGTGCGGCTAGAAGCCGCCTGTCCCTCTAAGAAGAAAAGTAATCGCTGACAGCACGAAGGATGTCACGCGACTAGTTAGCAGGCTAGAGTCTCGTTCGTTATCGGAATTAACCAGACAAATCGCTCCACCAACTAAGAACGGCCATGCACCACCACCCACCGAATCAAGAAAGAGCTATCAATCTGTCAATCCTTCCGGTGTCCGGGCCTGGTGAGGTTTCCCGTGTTGAGTCAAATTAAGCCGCAGGCTCCACTCCTGGTGGTGCCCTTCCGTCAATTCCTTTAAGTTTCAGCTTTGCAACCATACTTCCCCCGGAACCCAAAAGCTTTGGTTTCCCGGAGGCTGCCCGCCGAGTCATCGGAGGAACTGCGGCGGATCGCTGGCTGGCATCGTTTATGGTTAGAACTAGGGCGGTATCTGATCGCCTTCGAACCTCTAACTTTCGTTCTTGATTAATGAAAACATACTTGGCAAATGCTTTCGCTTCTGTTCGTCTTGCGACGATCCAAGAATTTCACCTCTAACGTCGCAATACGAATGCCCCCGCCTGTCCCTATTAATCATTACCTCGGGTTCCGAAAACCAACAAAATAGAACCGAGGTCCTATTCCATTATTCCATGCACACAGTATTCAGGCGGGCTTGCCTGCTTTAAGCACTCTAATTTGTTCAAAGTAAACGTGCCGGCCCACCGAGACACTCAATAAAGAGCACCCTGGTAGGATTTCAACGGGGTCCGCCTCGGGACGCACGAGCACGCACGAGGCGGTCGCACGCCTTCGGCTCGCCCCACCGGCAGGACGTCCCACGATACATGCCAGTTAAACACCGACGGGCGGTGAACCAACAGCGTGGGACACAAATCCAACTACGAGCTTTTTAACCGCAACAACTTTAATATACGCTATTGGAGCTGGAATTACCGCGGCTGCTGGCACCAGACTTGCCCTCCAATAGATACTCGTTAAAGGATTTAAAGTGTACTCATTCCGATTACGGGGCCTCGGATGAGTCCCGTATCGTTATTTTTCGTCACTACCTCCCCGTGCCGGGAGTGGGTAATTTGCGCGCCTGCTGCCTTCCTTGGATGTGGTAGCCGTTTCTCAGGCTCCCTCTCCGGAATCGAACCCTGATTCCCCGTTACCCGTTACAACCATGGTAGGCGCAGAACCTACCATCGACAGTTGATAAGGCAGACATTTGAAAGATGCGTCGCCGGTACGAGGACCGTGCGATCAGCCCTAAGTTATTCAGAGTCACCAAGGCAAACGGACCGGACGAGCCGACCGATTGGTTTTGATCTAATAAAAGCGTCCCTTCCATCTCTGGTCGGGACTCTGTTTGCATGTATTAGCTCTAGAATTACCACAGTTATCCAAGTAACGTGGGTACGATCTAAGGAACCATAACTGATTTAATGAGCCATTCGCGGTTTCACCTTAATGCGGCTTGTACTGAGACATGCATGGCTTAATCTTTGAGACAAGCATATGACTACTGGCAGGATCAACCAGGGAGCTGCGTCAACTAGAGCTGAGCAGCCGGCCGCCCGGGAGTGTGTCCCGGGGGCCCGCGCGAACACGCAAGCGTCCGCTCAATTATTCTGCAAACAGGAGGAGGCTGAGCTCCCCTGCACAACACACCTCGAAACCCTCTCAGGTCCCGGCGGCGCGCAGCGCCGTCCTAAGTACTTGGTCGGGTTCGAGAGAGGCGCAATCGCCCGGAGTTAGGCGAGTAGACGCTTTAGGTGCGACCACCCGTGCTCCCAACTGAGCTTGCCGCTGCCGACAGAGGCCCGGGAGCGTGCTGTCGTGGCATTGCCGGCGGGAGACAACACGCGCCACCTACGGTGACCGGCAGCTCCAACGCCAGCGCCACAGAAGGACAAAAGCCCTACTTGGGTGCCGAAGCGAACTCTCCCAGCACAGCGCACGCGCCAACACGTCCGCACAGCTGCGATACAAACCACCTGCGAGAACCGCTGGGGCGACCGAGCAGCAGACGGCGTCGCGGCGCCGAGCGCCGGGCGGCGGCGCATCCTCAGCGCACAAAGTCCTCAATCGGACCAGCACACTGCAGATGGCCACCGCGCTTCGCACCGGGCCCGCGAGGACCTACTTTGGCCGCAAGGCGCCGCGAGCAGGGGGCGCCGGCGCGCAGCTGCGCCGCCTGCCGCGTCCGTCGGCCGGCGCGCCTGCCACCGGCCGCCCCCACCAGCCGGCTGTAGCGCGTGCGCCCACGCACCGCGCTGCCAGCACGCCGGGCGGCCCCCCCTCACCGGCCGGGGACGGTCCCACCCAGCCACCGCCGCGTATCGCCTCACACCCAGATCCCCTTTCACGTTCGTGGGCATGGTGGGTCCCCTTTCACGTTCGTGGGCATGGTGGGTATCCCTGAAACAACCGGTTAATAGCTCGACCGATCGTCGCCAACACTGATTCACCTCTAGCGAGAACAACCGCACCACAACGGGTTACCGGTTGTTCATTTGCGTAACGTCACCAGCAAACGTACACGTCCATCGCCATTTGCAACGAGTATTGCATGCCTGTGTCAGGTGTCACAACACACTACGTCTGCCCACATAGACGCAACAACATGTGCACGCCTAGAGAACACGTGGAAGGTAGACCCCGTACGTATGCGGTGTCCATTGCGCGAACGACTGTCAGCCCGCCTCTGCAGCATGTCGCAGATGTGGAACGCGGTGCAACATGCTATCACGGTGTGTGAGAAGAGACGACTACGTCCGAATACACGCTCCACTACATCAACAGACTGCTCATGCTGATCGCCATCCAGGGCGTCCGTTCCTCCCACACGTCTGTATGGCGTACCACACTGCAATCCAGCTCTTATAGGGAGACGACACGTAGCTGCGTGCACAATATTTGGACTGTATGGTCCGCCGTTGCTAGGCGCTGTCGTCATACGGTCACATGGGCCACGATGTATCATTCAGTACATACGGAGCAATGTGCAGTACAGTTTGTGGGTTTTGCGTACATCGGCGGACAGGTGACAGGCCGTACCACAACGTAGGCTGAGTACGTCGGCATGCGAAGGGCATTGAACATGCAAACTTCTCACCGACCAGCTTGCGAAGGCAGGGGGGAAGGGGGGGGGGCATGTACGTCCTGCTGCTATCCACACTACAGTGTATAGCAGGAGCATGTGGAAAGTCAGCAACACCTGCAAGGTGTTTAACATGACGCGATACACAGGGGACCGGGCAGTGCGAGTAGCGAACTATATTGCGAGGGTTGCGGTTAGGCAACACTACACTACTTTAACGGGTTGCATAACAATTACAGAGCAGGTTCAGCGACAACGTGCGTCAGGTTAAGGCGCAATATAGTTTAGGTTACGGCGCACTTTAGGTTAGGTTAAGGCACATTATAGGTTAGGTTAAGGCACAACATGGGTTACGTTAAGGCACAACATGGGTTACGTTAAGGCACAACATGGGTTAGGTTAAGGCACAACATGGGTTAGGTTAAGGCACAACATGGGTTAGGTTAAGGCACAACATGGGTTAGGTTAAGGCACAACATGGGTTAGGTTAAGGCACAACATGGGTTAGGTTAAGGCACAACATGGGTTAGGTTAAGGCACAACATGGGTTAGGTTAAGGCACAACATGGGTTAGGTTAAGGCACAACATGGGTTAGGTTAAGGCACAACATGGGTTAGGTTAAGGCACAACATGGGTTAGGTTAAGGCACAACATGGGTTAGGTTAAGGCACAACATGGGTTAGGTTAAGGCACAACATGGGTTAGGTTAAGGCACAACATGGGTTAGGTTAAGGCACAACATGGGTTAGGTTAAGGCACAACATGGGTTAGGTTAAGGCACAACATGGGTTAGGTTAAGGCACAACATGGGTTAGGTTAAGGCACAACATGGGTTAGGTTAAGGCACAACATGGGTTAGGTTAAGGCACAACATGGGTTAGGTTAAGGCACAACATGGGTTAGGTTAAGGCACAACATGGGTTAGGTTAAGGCACAACATGGGTTAGGTTAAGGCACAACATGGGTTAGGTTAAGGCACAACATGGGTTAGGTTAAGGCACAACATGGGTTAGGTTAAGGCACAACATGGGTTAGGTTAAGGCACAACATGGGTTAGGTTAAGGCACAACATGGGTTAGGTTAAGGCACAACATGGGTTAGGTTAAGGCACAACATGGGTTAGGTTAAGGCACAACATGGGTTAGGTTAAGGCACAACATGGGTTAGGTTAAGGCACAACATGGGTTAGGTTAAGGCACAACATGGGTTAGGTTAAGGCACAACATGGGTTAGGTTAAGGCACAACATGGGTTAGGTTAAGGCACAACATGGGTTAGGTTAAGGCACAACATGGGTTAGGTTAAGGCACAACATGGGTTAGGTTAAGGCACACCATGGGTTAGGTTAAGGCACACCATGGGTTAGGTTAAGGCACACCATGGGTTAGGTTAAGGCACAACATGGGTTAGGTTAAGGCACAACATGGGTTAGGTTAAGGCACAACATGGGTTAGGTTAAGGCACAACATGGGTTAGGTTAAGGCACAACATGGGTTAGGTTAAGGCACAACGTAGGTTAGGTTAAGGCACAACGTGGGTTAGGTTAAGGCACAACGTGGGTTAGGTTAAGGCACAACGTGGGTTAGGTTAAGGCACAACGTGGGTTAGGTTAAGGCACAACATGGGTTAGGTTAAGGCACAACATGGGTTAGGTTAAGGCACACCATGGGTTAGGTTAAGGCACAACATGGGTTAGGTTAAGGCACAACATGGGTTAGGTTAAGGCACAACATGGGTTAGGTTAAGGCACAACATGGGTTAGGTTAAGGCACAACATGGGTTAGGTTAAGGCACAACATGGGTTAGGTTAAGGCACAACATGGGTTAGGTTTAAGGCACAACGTAGGTTAGGTTAAGGCACAACGTGGGTTAGGTTAAGGCACAACATGGGTTAGGTTAAGGCACAACATGGGTTAGGTTAAGGCACAACATGGGTTAGGTTAAGGCACAACATGGGTTAGGTTAAGGCACAACATGGGTTAGGTTAAGGCACAACATGGGTTAGGTTACGGCACAACATGGGTTACGTTACGGCACAACATGGGTTACGTTACGGCACAACATGGGTTACGTTACGGCACAACATGGGTTACGTTACGGCACAACATGGGTTACGTTACGGCACAACATGGGTTACGTTACGGCACAACATGGGTTACGTTACGGCACAAATTAGGTTAGGTTACGGCACAAATTAGGTTAGGTTACGGCACAAATTAGGTTAGGTTAAGGCACAAATTAGGTTAGGTTAAGGCACAAATTAGGTTAGGTTAAGGCACAAATTAGGTTAGGTTAAGGCACAAATTAGGTTAGGTTAAGGCACAAATTAGGTTAGGTTAAGGCACAAATTAGGTTAGGTTAAGGCACAAATTAGGTTAGGTTAAGGCACGATATAGGTTAGGTTAAGGCACGATATAGGTTAGGTTAAGGCACGATATAGGTTAGGTTAAGGCACGATATAGGTTAGGTTAAGGCACGATATAGGTTAGGTTAAGGCACGATATAGGTTAGGTTAAGGCACGATATAGGTTAGGTTAAGGCACGATATAGGTTAGGTTAAGGTACGATATAGGTTAGGTTAAGGTACGATATAGGTTAGGTTAAGGTACGATATAGGTTAGGTTAAGGTACGATATAGGTTAGGTTAAGGTACGATATAGGTTAGGTTAAGGTACGATATAGGTTAGGTTAAGGTACGATATAGGTTAGGTTAAGGTACGATATAGGTTAGGTTAAGGTACGATATAGGTTAGGTTAAGGTACGATATAGCGTAGGTTCAGATACACATTGTTGTAGGGAAAGGTGTATTGGGGGGGGGGGCGGCAGGTTCGTTGATAGTGATTATCGTAATTGGATGCCTGCGGTATTATCCGATTTGTCACGTCAGGATGCACTTTTGGCTCATGACAGGCGGCGCTCCGATTCCATGGTTGTGGCAGATCTGTGTCTTTCATTCCTGCCATTGTTTGTGTGCTGTGACAGGAGGCAGTATTGTGATGTTGGGTGCACCACTGTGTAGGACATGTGTGGGTGTTCGTGGCTTAGCTGAGCAATGTGCGGATGTCGGAAGGGTGGGATATTGTGTTTTCTGGGTGGACCTCCCGGTCTGGTAATGATAGTGTGGATTGTGTCATGTGGCGGAGAGGATGCACTGGATGTTCTTCCATGCTGGTGGTTAGATATTGTGTGTGATAAGAGAGTAGTGTGTGATAAGAGTGTCTGGCTGACGTGTGGTTCTCATTGTGTGCAGAGTCTTTCAGCATGTATA
>NW_026048624.1:2500-7500 GCF_023864345.2 Schistocerca serialis cubense | reverse complement strand
CGGGCGGCCCCCCCTCACCGGCCGGGGACGGTCCCACCCAGCCACCGCCGCGTATCGCCTCACACCCAGATCCCCTTTCACGTTCGTGGGCATGGTGGGTCCCCTTTCACGTTCGTGGGCATGGTGGGTATCCCTGAAACAACCGGTTAATAGCTCGACCGATCGTCGCCAACACTGATTCACCTCTAGCGAGAACAACCGCACCACAACGGGTTACCGGTTGTTCATTTGCGTAACGTCACCAGCAAACGTACACGTCCATCGCCATTTGCAACGAGTATTGCATGCCTGTGTCAGGTGTCACAACACACTACGTCTGCCCACATAGACGCAACAACATGTGCACGCCTAGAGAACACGTGGAAGGTAGACCCCGTACGTATGCGGTGTCCATTGCGCGAACGACTGTCAGCCCGCCTCTGCAGCATGTCGCAGATGTGGAACGCGGTGCAACATGCTATCACGGTGTGTGAGAAGAGACGACTACGTCCGAATACACGCTCCACTACATCAACAGACTGCTCATGCTGATCGCCATCCAGGGCGTCCGTTCCTCCCACACGTCTGTATGGCGTACCACACTGCAATCCAGCTCTTATAGGGAGACGACACGTAGCTGCGTGCACAATATTTGGACTGTATGGTCCGCCGTTGCTAGGCGCTGTCGTCATACGGTCACATGGGCCACGATGTATCATTCAGTACATACGGAGCAATGTGCAGTACAGTTTGTGGGTTTTGCGTACATCGGCGGACAGGTGACAGGCCGTACCACAACGTAGGCTGAGTACGTCGGCATGCGAAGGGCATTGAACATGCAAACTTCTCACCGACCAGCTTGCGAAGGCAGGGGGGAAGGGGGGGGGGCATGTACGTCCTGCTGCTATCCACACTACAGTGTATAGCAGGAGCATGTGGAAAGTCAGCAACACCTGCAAGGTGTTTAACATGACGCGATACACAGGGGACCGGGCAGTGCGAGTAGCGAACTATATTGCGAGGGTTGCGGTTAGGCAACACTACACTACTTTAACGGGTTGCATAACAATTACAGAGCAGGTTCAGCGACAACGTGCGTCAGGTTAAGGCGCAATATAGTTTAGGTTACGGCGCACTTTAGGTTAGGTTAAGGCACATTATAGGTTAGGTTAAGGCACAACATGGGTTACGTTAAGGCACAACATGGGTTACGTTAAGGCACAACATGGGTTAGGTTAAGGCACAACATGGGTTAGGTTAAGGCACAACATGGGTTAGGTTAAGGCACAACATGGGTTAGGTTAAGGCACAACATGGGTTAGGTTAAGGCACAACATGGGTTAGGTTAAGGCACAACATGGGTTAGGTTAAGGCACAACATGGGTTAGGTTAAGGCACAACATGGGTTAGGTTAAGGCACAACATGGGTTAGGTTAAGGCACAACATGGGTTAGGTTAAGGCACAACATGGGTTAGGTTAAGGCACAACATGGGTTAGGTTAAGGCACAACATGGGTTAGGTTAAGGCACAACATGGGTTAGGTTAAGGCACAACATGGGTTAGGTTAAGGCACAACATGGGTTAGGTTAAGGCACAACATGGGTTAGGTTAAGGCACAACATGGGTTAGGTTAAGGCACAACATGGGTTAGGTTAAGGCACAACATGGGTTAGGTTAAGGCACAACATGGGTTAGGTTAAGGCACAACATGGGTTAGGTTAAGGCACAACATGGGTTAGGTTAAGGCACAACATGGGTTAGGTTAAGGCACAACATGGGTTAGGTTAAGGCACAACATGGGTTAGGTTAAGGCACAACATGGGTTAGGTTAAGGCACAACATGGGTTAGGTTAAGGCACAACATGGGTTAGGTTAAGGCACAACATGGGTTAGGTTAAGGCACAACATGGGTTAGGTTAAGGCACAACATGGGTTAGGTTAAGGCACAACATGGGTTAGGTTAAGGCACAACATGGGTTAGGTTAAGGCACAACATGGGTTAGGTTAAGGCACAACATGGGTTAGGTTAAGGCACAACATGGGTTAGGTTAAGGCACAACATGGGTTAGGTTAAGGCACAACATGGGTTAGGTTAAGGCACACCATGGGTTAGGTTAAGGCACACCATGGGTTAGGTTAAGGCACAACATGGGTTAGGTTAAGGCACAACATGGGTTAGGTTAAGGCACAACATGGGTTAGGTTAAGGCACAACATGGGTTAGGTTAAGGCACAACATGGGTTAGGTTAAGGCACAACGTAGGTTAGGTTAAGGCACAACGTGGGTTAGGTTAAGGCACAACGTGGGTTAGGTTAAGGCACAACGTGGGTTAGGTTAAGGCACAACGTGGGTTAGGTTAAGGCACAACATGGGTTAGGTTAAGGCACAACATGGGTTAGGTTAAGGCACACCATGGGTTAGGTTAAGGCACAACATGGGTTAGGTTAAGGCACAACATGGGTTAGGTTAAGGCACAACATGGGTTAGGTTAAGGCACAACATGGGTTAGGTTAAGGCACAACATGGGTTAGGTTAAGGCACAACATGGGTTAGGTTAAGGCACAACGTAGGTTAGGTTAAGGCACAACGTGGGTTAGGTTAAGGCACAACGTGGGTTAGGTTAAGGCACAACATGGGTTAGGTTAAGGCACAACATGGGTTAGGTTAAGGCACAACATGGGTTAGGTTAAGGCACAACATGGGTTAGGTTAAGGCACAACATGGGTTAGGTTACGGCACAACATGGGTTACGTTACGGCACAACATGGGTTACGTTACGGCACAACATGGGTTACGTTACGGCACAACATGGGTTACGTTACGGCACAACATGGGTTACGTTACGGCACAACATGGGTTACGTTACGGCACAAATTAGGTTAGGTTACGGCACAAATTAGGTTAGGTTAAGGCACAAATTAGGTTAGGTTAAGGCACAAATTAGGTTAGGTTAAGGCACAAATTAGGTTAGGTTAAGGCACAAATTAGGTTAGGTTAAGGCACAAATTAGGTTAGGTTAAGGCACAAATTAGGTTAGGTTAAGGCACAAATTAGGTTAGGTTAAGGCACGATATAGGTTAGGTTAAGGCACGATATAGGTTAGGTTAAGGCACGATATAGGTTAGGTTAAGGCACGATATAGGTTAGGTTAAGGCACGATATAGGTTAGGTTAAGGCACGATATAGGTTAGGTTAAGGCACGATATAGGTTAGGTTAAGGCACGATATAGGTTAGGTTAAGGCACGATATAGGTTAGGTTAAGGTACGATATAGGTTAGGTTAAGGTACGATATAGGTTAGGTTAAGGTACGATATAGGTTAGGTTAAGGTACGATATAGGTTAGGTTAAGGTACGATATAGGTTAGGTTAAGGTACGATATAGGTTAGGTTAAGGTACGATATAGGTTAGGTTAAGGTACGATATAGGTTAGGTTAAGGTACGATATAGGTTAGGTTAAGGTACGATATAGGTTAGGTTAAGGTACGATATAGCGTAGGTTCAGATACACATTGTTGTAGGGAAAGGTGTATTGGGGGGGGGGGCGGCAGGTTCGTTGATAGTGATTATCGTAATTGGATGCCTGCGGTATTATCCGATTTGTCACGTCAGGATGCACTTTTGGCTCATGACAGGCGGCGCTCCGATTCCATGGTTGTGGCAGATCTGTGTCTTTCATTCCTGCCATTGTTTGTGTGCTGTGACAGGAGGCAGTATTGTGATGTTGGGTGCACCACTGTGTAGGACATGTGTGGGTGTTCGTGGCTTAGCTGAGCAATGTGCGGATGTCGGAAGGGTGGGATATTGTGTTTTCTGGGTGGACCTCCCGGTCTGGTAATGATAGTGTGGATTGTGTCATGTGGCGGAGAGGATGCACTGGATGTTCTTCCATGCTGGTGGTTAGATATTGTGTGTGATAAGAGAGTAGTGTGTGATAAGAGTGTCCTGGCTGACGTGTGGTTCTCATTGTGTGCAGAGTCTTTCAGCATGTATAGGGACGGTTGTATATATTATCTGTATTCTGATGGCTCTGCATCTATTACTAATCAGTGCCGTGTATACGGTTACTCTAGTTCCAGTCGAAACTGTTCTATCTCTGTACATTAGTGACACTGCGGCTCCACTATGTTGCCGCCCCTGTCGGCCGTTTCCCCCCCAGTGTATGGCTAATGATTATCAGCAATCAGTCTATTAGTCAATACCGGTAGTGTGACGACGTCAAATGTCCGGGATGGGGGAAGCTACACCCTTCCCGTGGGTCAGGGCCTAGAAAGACTCTTCCCACGCAGGAGACTCGGACTGTCGTTACTCTTCCGAGACATAATATGTGCCCAGCGTTTTTTTGCGGCTGCGAGTGCAACGCCAGGAGGCTCGGACTGTCGTTACTCTTCCGAGATATATATTTGCCCAGCGTTTTTTGCGACTGCGAGTGCAACGCCCACGGGTGCCGACATGGATGGGGCGCTTCCTAGCTGATGGCTCAGCATGAGAATCCGTACAGTGAGCAATGCGATCGCGTCTGTAGCTTGTACGTGGTACAGCTCGCAGCTCATGAATAGGGACAGCGGGAATGTCGCATATTGGAAATATCTCTTCATGAAACGCATGTTATAGGTGTGAATTGCACCTTACGAGTGCGGGAAACGTCCGCCGTTCATCCGCTGGCGATGCGAGTTGGGCGGTTGGGGTGGGGCACGAACGGGTGCAGGTGGTGTGATTGCCGGTCCACGACTTCGTGCGGCAGAGGCACTGGCGTATGGGTGCTGTGGTCGACAGAGGCTGCATGCTTTGTGGGTGGCGTCGAAAGATGGGCACTGTGGGCCCATCGATGTCTTAGTCGGCTTGGCGTCCCATAGATGGCGGTATCGTCGTTGCAGGAGCTCATGCTGAGGGAGACCTACAGATGGCGGTATGTTTTGTGGTGCGCTCGACATGGCGGACGTAGTGTTGTCCGATTCGCATAGATGGCGATACTGTTTTGCCAGCATGGTTGGCGTAGTTCCGTCGGATCCCTGTAGAT
>NW_026048623.1:0-27445 GCF_023864345.2 Schistocerca serialis cubense | reverse complement strand
TTCGAGTCCTACCGACTGCGTTTCCTTTTTGTGTCAAGAGGTGAAGAACATCTCCAACGGAACCGTGAAATGAGCGAATACATGGGAAGCCCTGCGTTCGAGACGCTTGTGAATTTTACAGTTGTCCAGTGAGCGTCGACAAAACACGTAGCTCCTCCGCTGTAGCATATGAGACGTACAAACTGCTGCAATTTGACTTTACATCGTGTATCAGCTTTCTTCGATAGTCTGTTACGAGCCTAGCGCAATGAGTTTATAGACAGCAGTCAGACGACGTTTAAATAGTAACAGCTCCACGCAACGACTACCCAACAGTAAAGGACATGAGGCAATGTGTCAGTATACGTAGTGGGAGGGGTGCTCACGTAATGTGAGCCCGGATAGCTCAGTCGGTAGAGCATTAGGCTTTTAACCTAAGGGTCCAGGGTTCAAGTCCCTGTTCGGGCGGAAATTTTAATACTTTGGTAGCCGCACGTCTAGTAGCGGTGTAAGCACTACGGAAAAGAACGCAGCTACGCCGTTTTCTGGCACTGCAGTGCTTTAAACGGTAGCAGTTGCATGTGTTGCTAGGGTCTTGCGCTACTGGCAGTCGTGGCCGAGTGGTTAAGGCGTCTGACTCGAAATCAGATTCCCCCTGGGAGCGTAGGTTCGAATCCTACCGGCTGCGTGCGATTTTGCATTAAAACGAGCAGAAATTTTCGCACACATGTGACATGCGTGGGTGAATGCGGATCCAAACCAGTGACACCATTCTCAACAAGACGGAAATTTATGTTTAAGAATACTGTTTCGCGACGGCCGCTGTCTGTTGTGCCTATCCGTTCACCTCGCACGGACGCTAGTACTGCAGAAATCAGTCGCACGCCCACGAACACGCCCCCGTCCTTTTGTCGCGCCGTCGCCGTGTTCGTGAGTACGCAGATGTGCTTGAAAGTGTAGGACAGAGCGAGCATTCATTTCTTTCTATGAGTCGCAATTCGACTCATTCGAGTGCGGCAAAAGCAGTGGTGCAGCGTTTCTTTTCTTAAGATCTCGCAGCTGCTTGTAAGTATGTCCATCGTTTAAGACGACACAAAACTAGCGTCAGCGGTGCGTCAGTGGGAAGTCGGTGAAGTCGCCATTGGAGCCATAAGCCAGTAATTACGACACGCGAGTCACTCGCACACCATGCAGCATGTACTACAACGCTCGGCCGAGGGACCGGATAGCTCAGTCGGTAGAGCGCTAGACCTTCAACCAAAGGTCCCGTGTTCAAGCCCCCGTCCAGGCGAAAACTATTACACTGTCGTAACGGCTGATGTGCTGGCAACGAAAGCACTACAGAAACGAGTGAGGCCATGTCGCGTTCTGCCGTCAGATTGCATGTAAAGGAGCAGTTGCACTTGTCGGGACACCGCTATGCGACCGGCAGTCGTGGCCGAGTGGTTAAGGCGTCTGACTAGAAATCAGATTCCCTCTGGGAGCGTAGGTTCGAGTCCTACCGACTGCGTTTCCTTTTTGTGTCAAGAGGTGAAGAACATCTCCAACGGAACCGTGAAATGAGCGAATACATGGGAAGCCCTGCGTTCGAGACGCTTGTGAATTTTACAGTTGTCCAGTGAGCGTCGACAAAACACGTAGCTCCTCCGCTGTAGCATATGAGACGTACAAACTGCTGCAATTTGACTTTACATCGTGTATCAGCTTTCTTCGATAGTCTGTTACGAGCCTAGCGCAATGAGTTTATAGACAGCAGTCAGACGACGTTTAAATAGTAACAGCTCCACGCAACGACTACCCAACAGTAAAGGACATGAGGCAATGTGTCAGTATACGTAGTGGGAGGGGTGCTCACGTAATGTGAGCCCGGATAGCTCAGTCGGTAGAGCATTAGGCTTTTAACCTAAGGGTCCAGGGTTCAAGTCCCTGTTCGGGCGGAAATTTTAATACTTTGGTAGCCGCACGTCTAGTAGCGGTGTAAGCACTACGGAAAAGAACGCAGCTACGCCGTTTTCTGGCACTGCAGTGCTTTAAACGGTAGCAGTTGCATGTGTTGCTAGGGTCTTGCGCTACTGGCAGTCGTGGCCGAGTGGTTAAGGCGTCTGACTCGAAATCAGATTCCCCCTGGGAGCGTAGGTTCGAATCCTACCGGCTGCGTGCGATTTTGCATTAAAACGAGCAGAAATTTTCGCACACATGTGACATGCGTGGGTGAATGCGGATCCAAACCAGTGACACCATTCTCAACAAGACGGAAATTTATGTTTAAGAATACTGTTTCGCGACGGCCGCTGTCTGTTGTGCCTATCCGTTCACCTCGCACGGACGCTAGTACTGCAGAAATCAGTCGCACGCCCACGAACACGCCCCCGTCCTTTTGTCGCGCCGTCGCCGTGTTCGTGAGTACGCAGATGTGCTTGAAAGTGTAGGACAGAGCGAGCATTCATTTCTTTCTATGAGTCGCAATTCGACTCATTCGAGTGCGGCAAAAGCAGTGGTGCAGCGTTTCTTTTCTTAAGATCTCGCAGCTGCTTGTAAGTATGTCCATCGTTTAAGACGACACAAAACTAGCGTCAGCGGTGCGTCAGTGGGAAGTCGGTGAAGTCGCCATTGGAGCCATAAGCCAGTAATTACGACACGCGAGTCACTCGCACACCATGCAGCATGTACTACAACGCTCGGCCGAGGGACCGGATAGCTCAGTCGGTAGAGCGCTAGACCTTCAACCAAAGGTCCCGTGTTCAAGCCCCCGTCCAGGCGAAAACTATTACACTGTCGTAACGGCTGATGTGCTGGCAACGAAAGCACTACAGAAACGAGTGAGGCCATGTCGCGTTCTGCCGTCAGATTGCATGTAAAGGAGCAGTTGCACTTGTCGGGACACCGCTATGCGACCGGCAGTCGTGGCCGAGTGGTTAAGGCGTCTGACTAGAAATCAGATTCCCTCTGGGAGCGTAGGTTCGAGTCCTACCGACTGCGTTTCCTTTTTGTGTCAAGAGGTGAAGAACATCTCCAACGGAACCGTGAAATGAGCGAATACATGGGAAGCCCTGCGTTCGAGACGCTTGTGAATTTTACAGTTGTCCAGTGAGCGTCGACAAAACACGTAGCTCCTCCGCTGTAGCATATGAGACGTACAAACTGCTGCAATTTGACTTTACATCGTGTATCAGCTTTCTTCGATAGTCTGTTACGAGCCTAGCGCAATGAGTTTATAGACAGCAGTCAGACGACGTTTAAATAGTAACAGCTCCACGCAACGACTACCCAACAGTAAAGGACATGAGGCAATGTGTCAGTATACGTAGTGGGAGGGGGTGCTCACGTAATGTGAGCCCGGATAGCTCAGTCGGTAGAGCATTAGGCTTTTAACCTAAGGGTCCAGGGTTCAAGTCCCTGTTCGGGCGGAAATTTTAATACTTTGGTAGCCGCACGTCTAGTAGCGGTGTAAGCACTACGGAAAAGAACGCAGCTACGCCGTTTTCTGGCACTGCAGTGCTTTAAACGGTAGCAGTTGCATGTGTTGCTAGGGTCTTGCGCTACTGGCAGTCGTGGCCGAGTGGTTAAGGCGTCTGACTCGAAATCAGATTCCCCCTGGGAGCGTAGGTTCGAATCCTACCGGCTGCGTGCGATTTTGCATTAAAACGAGCAGAAATTTTCGCACACATGTGACATGCGTGGGTGAATGCGGATCCAAACCAGTGACACCATTCTCAACAAGACGGAAATTTATGTTTAAGAATACTGTTTCGCGACGGCCGCTGTCTGTTGTGCCTATCCGTTCACCTCGCACGGACGCTAGTACTGCAGAAATCAGTCGCACGCCCACGAACACGCCCCCGTCCTTTTGTCGCGCCGTCGCCGTGTTCGTGAGTACGCAGATGTGCTTGAAAGTGTAGGACAGAGCGAGCATTCATTTCTTTCTATGAGTCGCAATTCGACTCATTCGAGTGCGGCAAAAGCAGTGGTGCAGCGTTTCTTTTCTTAAGATCTCGCAGCTGCTTGTAAGTATGTCCATCGTTTAAGACGACACAAAACTAGCGTCAGCGGTGCGTCAGTGGGAAGTCGGTGAAGTCGCCATTGGAGCCATAAGCCAGTAATTACGACACGCGAGTCACTCGCACACCATGCAGCATGTACTACAACGCTCGGCCGAGGGACCGGATAGCTCAGTCGGTAGAGCGCTAGACCTTCAACCAAAGGTCCCGTGTTCAAGCCCCCGTCCAGGCGAAAACTATTACACTGTCGTAACGGCTGATGTGCTGGCAACGAAAGCACTACAGAAACGAGTGAGGCCATGTCGCGTTCTGCCGTCAGATTGCATGTAAAGGAGCAGTTGCACTTGTCGGGACACCGCTATGCGACCGGCAGTCGTGGCCGAGTGGTTAAGGCGTCTGACTAGAAATCAGATTCCCTCTGGGAGCGTAGGTTCGAGTCCTACCGACTGCGTTTCCTTTTTGTGTCAAGAGGTGAAGAACATCTCCAACGGAACCGTGAAATGAGCGAATACATGGGAAGCCCTGCGTTCGAGACGCTTGTGAATTTTACAGTTGTCCAGTGAGCGTCGACAAAACACGTAGCTCCTCCGCTGTAGCATATGAGACGTACAAACTGCTGCAATTTGACTTTACATCGTGTATCAGCTTTCTTCGATAGTCTGTTACGAGCCTAGCGCAATGAGTTTATAGACAGCAGTCAGACGACGTTTAAATAGTAACAGCTCCACGCAACGACTACCCAACAGTAAAGGACATGAGGCAATGTGTCAGTATACGTAGTGGGAGGGGTGCTCACGTAATGTGAGCCCGGATAGCTCAGTCGGTAGAGCATTAGGCTTTTAACCTAAGGGTCCAGGGTTCAAGTCCCTGTTCGGGCGGAAATTTTAATACTTTGGTAGCCGCACGTCTAGTAGCGGTGTAAGCACTACGGAAAAGAACGCAGCTACGCCGTTTTCTGGCACTGCAGTGCTTTAAACGGTAGCAGTTGCATGTGTTGCTAGGGTCTTGCGCTACTGGCAGTCGTGGCCGAGTGGTTAAGGCGTCTGACTCGAAATCAGATTCCCCCTGGGAGCGTAGGTTCGAATCCTACCGGCTGCGTGCGATTTTGCATTAAAACGAGCAGAAATTTTCGCACACATGTGACATGCGTGGGTGAATGCGGATCCAAACCAGTGACACCATTCTCAACAAGACGGAAATTTATGTTTAAGAATACTGTTTCGCGACGGCCGCTGTCTGTTGTGCCTATCCGTTCACCTCGCACGGACGCTAGTACTGCAGAAATCAGTCGCACGCCCACGAACACGCCCCCGTCCTTTTGTCGCGCCGTCGCCGTGTTCGTGAGTACGCAGATGTGCTTGAAAGTGTAGGACAGAGCGAGCATTCATTTCTTTCTATGAGTCGCAATTCGACTCATTCGAGTGCGGCAAAAGCAGTGGTGCAGCGTTTCTTTTCTTAAGATCTCGCAGCTGCTTGTAAGTATGTCCATCGTTTAAGACGACACAAAACTAGCGTCAGCGGTGCGTCAGTGGGAAGTCGGTGAAGTCGCCATTGGAGCCATAAGCCAGTAATTACGACACGCGAGTCACTCGCACACCATGCAGCATGTACTACAACGCTCGGCCGAGGGACCGGATAGCTCAGTCGGTAGAGCGCTAGACCTTCAACCAAAGGTCCCGTGTTCAAGCCCCCGTCCAGGCGAAAACTATTACACTGTCGTAACGGCTGATGTGCTGGCAACGAAAGCACTACAGAAACGAGTGAGGCCATGTCGCGTTCTGCCGTCAGATTGCATGTAAAGGAGCAGTTGCACTTGTCGGGACACCGCTATGCGACCGGCAGTCGTGGCCGAGTGGTTAAGGCGTCTGACTAGAAATCAGATTCCCTCTGGGAGCGTAGGTTCGAGTCCTACCGACTGCGTTTCCTTTTTGTGTCAAGAGGTGAAGAACATCTCCAACGGAACCGTGAAATGAGCGAATACATGGGAAGCCCTGCGTTCGAGACGCTTGTGAATTTTACAGTTGTCCAGTGAGCGTCGACAAAACACGTAGCTCCTCCGCTGTAGCATATGAGACGTACAAACTGCTGCAATTTGACTTTACATCGTGTATCAGCTTTCTTCGATAGTCTGTTACGAGCCTAGCGCAATGAGTTTATAGACAGCAGTCAGACGACGTTTAAATAGTAACAGCTCCACGCAACGACTACCCAACAGTAAAGGACATGAGGCAATGTGTCAGTATACGTAGTGGGAGGGGTGCTCACGTAATGTGAGCCCGGATAGCTCAGTCGGTAGAGCATTAGGCTTTTAACCTAAGGGTCCAGGGTTCAAGTCCCTGTTCGGGCGGAAATTTTAATACTTTGGTAGCCGCACGTCTAGTAGCGGTGTAAGCACTACGGAAAAGAACGCAGCTACGCCGTTTTCTGGCACTGCAGTGCTTTAAACGGTAGCAGTTGCATGTGTTGCTAGGGTCTTGCGCTACTGGCAGTCGTGGCCGAGTGGTTAAGGCGTCTGACTCGAAATCAGATTCCCCCTGGGAGCGTAGGTTCGAATCCTACCGGCTGCGTGCGATTTTGCATTAAAACGAGCAGAAATTTTCGCACACATGTGACATGCGTGGGTGAATGCGGATCCAAACCAGTGACACCATTCTCAACAAGACGGAAATTTATGTTTAAGAATACTGTTTCGCGACGGCCGCTGTCTGTTGTGCCTATCCGTTCACCTCGCACGGACGCTAGTACTGCAGAAATCAGTCGCACGCCCACGAACACGCCCCCGTCCTTTTGTCGCGCCGTCGCCGTGTTCGTGAGTACGCAGATGTGCTTGAAAGTGTAGGACAGAGCGAGCATTCATTTCTTTCTATGAGTCGCAATTCGACTCATTCGAGTGCGGCAAAAGCAGTGGTGCAGCGTTTCTTTTCTTAAGATCTCGCAGCTGCTTGTAAGTATGTCCATCGTTTAAGACGACACAAAACTAGCGTCAGCGGTGCGTCAGTGGGAAGTCGGTGAAGTCGTCATTGGAGCCATTAGCCAGTAATTACGACACGCGAGTCACTCGCACACCATGCAGCATGTACTACAACGCTCGGCCGAGGGACCGGATAGCTCAGTCGGTAGAGCGCTAGACCTTCAACCAAAGGTCCCGTGTTCAAGCCCCCGTCCAGGCGAAAACTATTACACTGTCGTAACGGCTGATGTGCTGGCAACGAAAGCACTACAGAAACGAGTGAGGCCATGTCGCGTTCTGCCGTCAGATTGCATGTAAAGGAGCAGTTGCACTTGTCGGGACACCGCTATGCGACCGGCAGTCGTGGCCGAGTGGTTAAGGCGTCTGACTAGAAATCAGATTCCCTCTGGGAGCGTAGGTTCGAGTCCTACCGACTGCGTTTCCTTTTTGTGTCAAGAGGTGAAGAACATCTCCAACGGAACCGTGAAATGAGCGAATACATGGGAAGCCCTGCGTTCGAGACGCTTGTGAATTTTACAGTTGTCCAGTGAGCGTCGACAAAACACGTAGCTCCTCCGCTGTAGCATATGAGACGTACAAACTGCTGCAATTTGACTTTACATCGTGTATCAGCTTTCTTCGATAGTCTGTTACGAGCCTAGCGCAATGAGTTTATAGACAGCAGTCAGACGACGTTTAAATAGTAACAGCTCCACGCAACGACTACCCAACAGTAAAGGACATGAGGCAATGTGTCAGTATACGTAGTGGGAGGGGTGCTCACGTAATGTGAGCCCGGATAGCTCAGTCGGTAGAGCATTAGGCTTTTAACCTAAGGGTCCAGGGTTCAAGTCCCTGTTCGGGCGGAAATTTTAATACTTTGGTAGCCGCACGTCTAGTAGCGGTGTAAGCACTACGGAAAAGAACGCAGCTACGCCGTTTTCTGGCACTGCAGTGCTTTAAACGGTAGCAGTTGCATGTGTTGCTAGGGTCTTGCGCTACTGGCAGTCGTGGCCGAGTGGTTAAGGCGTCTGACTCGAAATCAGATTCCCCCTGGGAGCGTAGGTTCGAATCCTACCGGCTGCGTGCGATTTTGCATTAAAACGAGCAGAAATTTTCGCACACATGTGACATGCGTGGGTGAATGCGGATCCAAACCAGTGACACCATTCTCAACAAGACGGAAATTTATGTTTAAGAATACTGTTTCGCGACGGCCGCTGTCTGTTGTGCCTATCCGTTCACCTCGCACGGACGCTAGTACTGCAGAAATCAGTCGCACGCCCACGAACACGCCCCCGTCCTTTTGTCGCGCCGTCGCCGTGTTCGTGAGTACGCAGATGTGCTTGAAAGTGTAGGACAGAGCGAGCATTCATTTCTTTCTATGAGTCGCAATTCGACTCATTCGAGTGCGGCAAAAGCAGTGGTGCAGCGTTTCTTTTCTTAAGATCTCGCAGCTGCTTGTAAGTATGTCCATCGTTTAAGACGACACAAAACTAGCGTCAGCGGTGCGTCAGTGGGAAGTCGGTGAAGTCGCCATTGGAGCCATAAGCCAGTAATTACGACACGCGAGTCACTCGCACACCATGCAGCATGTACTACAACGCTCGGCCGAGGGACCGGATAGCTCAGTCGGTAGAGCGCTAGACCTTCAACCAAAGGTCCCGTGTTCAAGCCCCCGTCCAGGCGAAAACTATTACACTGTCGTAACGGCTGATGTGCTGGCAACGAAAGCACTACAGAAACGAGTGAGGCCATGTCGCGTTCTGCCGTCAGATTGCATGTAAAGGAGCAGTTGCACTTGTCGGGACACCGCTATGCGACCGGCAGTCGTGGCCGAGTGGTTAAGGCGTCTGACTAGAAATCAGATTCCCTCTGGGAGCGTAGGTTCGAGTCCTACCGACTGCGTTTCCTTTTTGTGTCAAGAGGTGAAGAACATCTCCAACGGAACCGTGAAATGAGCGAATACATGGGAAGCCCTGCGTTCGAGACGCTTGTGAATTTTACAGTTGTCCAGTGAGCGTCGACAAAACACGTAGCTCCTCCGCTGTAGCATATGAGACGTACAAACTGCTGCAATTTGACTTTACATCGTGTATCAGCTTTCTTCGATAGTCTGTTACGAGCCTAGCGCAATGAGTTTATAGACAGCAGTCAGACGACGTTTAAATAGTAACAGCTCCACGCAACGACTACCCAACAGTAAAGGACATGAGGCAATGTGTCAGTATACGTAGTGGGAGGGGTGCTCACGTAATGTGAGCCCGGATAGCTCAGTCGGTAGAGCATTAGGCTTTTAACCTAAGGGTCCAGGGTTCAAGTCCCTGTTCGGGCGGAAATTTTAATACTTTGGTAGCCGCACGTCTAGTAGCGGTGTAAGCACTACGGAAAAGAACGCAGCTACGCCGTTTTCTGGCACTGCAGTGCTTTAAACGGTAGCAGTTGCATGTGTTGCTAGGGTCTTGCGCTACTGGCAGTCGTGGCCGAGTGGTTAAGGCGTCTGACTCGAAATCAGATTCCCCCTGGGAGCGTAGGTTCGAATCCTACCGGCTGCGTGCGATTTTGCATTAAAACGAGCAGAAATTTTCGCACACATGTGACATGCGTGGGTGAATGCGGATCCAAACCAGTGACACCATTCTCAACAAGACGGAAATTTATGTTTAAGAATACTGTTTCGCGACGGCCGCTGTCTGTTGTGCCTATCCGTTCACCTCGCACGGACGCTAGTACTGCAGAAATCAGTCGCACGCCCACGAACACGCCCCCGTCCTTTTGTCGCGCCGTCGCCGTGTTCGTGAGTACGCAGATGTGCTTGAAAGTGTAGGACAGAGCGAGCATTCATTTCTTTCTATGAGTCGCAATTCGACTCATTCGAGTGCGGCAAAAGCAGTGGTGCAGCGTTTCTTTTCTTAAGATCTCGCAGCTGCTTGTAAGTATGTCCATCGTTTAAGACGACACAAAACTAGCGTCAGCGGTGCGTCAGTGGGAAGTCGGTGAAGTCGCCATTGGAGCCATAAGCCAGTAATTACGACACGCGAGTCACTCGCACACCATGCAGCATGTACTACAACGCTCGGCCGAGGGACCGGATAGCTCAGTCGGTAGAGCGCTAGACCTTCAACCAAAGGTCCCGTGTTCAAGCCCCCGTCCAGGCGAAAACTATTACACTGTCGTAACGGCTGATGTGCTGGCAACGAAAGCACTACAGAAACGAGTGAGGCCATGTCGCGTTCTGCCGTCAGATTGCATGTAAAGGAGCAGTTGCACTTGTCGGGACACCGCTATGCGACCGGCAGTCGTGGCCGAGTGGTTAAGGCGTCTGACTAGAAATCAGATTCCCTCTGGGAGCGTAGGTTCGAGTCCTACCGACTGCGTTTCCTTTTTGTGTCAAGAGGTGAAGAACATCTCCAACGGAACCGTGAAATGAGCGAATACATGGGAAGCCCTGCGTTCGAGACGCTTGTGAATTTTACAGTTGTCCAGTGAGCGTCGACAAAACACGTAGCTCCTCCGCTGTAGCATATGAGACGTACAAACTGCTGCAATTTGACTTTACATCGTGTATCAGCTTTCTTCGATAGTCTGTTACGAGCCTAGCGCAATGAGTTTATAGACAGCAGTCAGACGACGTTTAAATAGTAACAGCTCCACGCAACGACTACCCAACAGTAAAGGACATGAGGCAATGTGTCAGTATACGTAGTGGGAGGGGTGCTCACGTAATGTGAGCCCGGATAGCTCAGTCGGTAGAGCATTAGGCTTTTAACCTAAGGGTCCAGGGTTCAAGTCCCTGTTCGGGCGGAAATTTTAATACTTTGGTAGCCGCACGTCTAGTAGCGGTGTAAGCACTACGGAAAAGAACGCAGCTACGCCGTTTTCTGGCACTGCAGTGCTTTAAACGGTAGCAGTTGCATGTGTTGCTAGGGTCTTGCGCTACTGGCAGTCGTGGCCGAGTGGTTAAGGCGTCTGACTCGAAATCAGATTCCCCCTGGGAGCGTAGGTTCGAATCCTACCGGCTGCGTGCGATTTTGCATTAAAACGAGCAGAAATTTTCGCACACATGTGACATGCGTGGGTGAATGCGGATCCAAACCAGTGACACCATTCTCAACAAGACGGAAATTTATGTTTAAGAATACTGTTTCGCGACGGCCGCTGTCTGTTGTGCCTATCCGTTCACCTCGCACGGACGCTAGTACTGCAGAAATCAGTCGCACGCCCACGAACACGCCCCCGTCCTTTTGTCGCGCCGTCGCCGTGTTCGTGAGTACGCAGATGTGCTTGAAAGTGTAGGACAGAGCGAGCATTCATTTCTTTCTATGAGTCGCAATTCGACTCATTCGAGTGCGGCAAAAGCAGTGGTGCAGCGTTTCTTTTCTTAAGATCTCGCAGCTGCTTGTAAGTATGTCCATCGTTTAAGACGACACAAAACTAGCGTCAGCGGTGCGTCAGTGGGAAGTCGGTGAAGTCGCCATTGGAGCCATAAGCCAGTAATTACGACACGCGAGTCACTCGCACACCATGCAGCATGTACTACAACGCTCGGCCGAGGGACCGGATAGCTCAGTCGGTAGAGCGCTAGACCTTCAACCAAAGGTCCCGTGTTCAAGCCCCCGTCCAGGCGAAAACTATTACACTGTCGTAACGGCTGATGTGCTGGCAACGAAAGCACTACAGAAACGAGTGAGGCCATGTCGCGTTCTGCCGTCAGATTGCATGTAAAGGAGCAGTTGCACTTGTCGGGACACCGCTATGCGACCGGCAGTCGTGGCCGAGTGGTTAAGGCGTCTGACTAGAAATCAGATTCCCTCTGGGAGCGTAGGTTCGAGTCCTACCGACTGCGTTTCCTTTTTGTGTCAAGAGGTGAAGAACATCTCCAACGGAACCGTGAAATGAGCGAATACATGGGAAGCCCTGCGTTCGAGACGCTTGTGAATTTTACAGTTGTCCAGTGAGCGTCGACAAAACACGTAGCTCCTCCGCTGTAGCATATGAGACGTACAAACTGCTGCAATTTGACTTTACATCGTGTATCAGCTTTCTTCGATAGTCTGTTACGAGCCTAGCGCAATGAGTTTATAGACAGCAGTCAGACGACGTTTAAATAGTAACAGCTCCACGCAACGACTACCCAACAGTAAAGGACATGAGGCAATGTGTCAGTATACGTAGTGGGAGGGGTGCTCACGTAATGTGAGCCCGGATAGCTCAGTCGGTAGAGCATTAGGCTTTTAACCTAAGGGTCCAGGGTTCAAGTCCCTGTTCGGGCGGAAATTTTAATATTTTGGTAGCCGCACGTCTAGTAGCGGTGTAAGCACTACGGAAAAGAACGCAGCTACGCCGTTTTCTGGCACTGCAGTGCTTTAAACGGTAGCAGTTGCATGTGTTGCTAGGGTCTTGCGCTACTGGCAGTCGTGGCCGAGTGGTTAAGGCGTCTGACTCGAAATCAGATTCCCCCTGGGAGCGTAGGTTCGAATCCTACCGGCTGCGTGCGATTTTGCATTAAAACGAGCAGAAATTTTCGCACACATGTGACATGCGTGGGTGAATGCGGATCCAAACCAGTGACACCATTCTCAACAAGACGGAAATTTATGTTTAAGAATACTGTTTCGCGACGGCCGCTGTCTGTTGTGCCTATCCGTTCACCTCGCACGGACGCTAGTACTGCAGAAATCAGTCGCACGCCCACGAACACGCCCCCGTCCTTTTGTCGCGCCGTCGCCGTGTTCGTGAGTACGCAGATGTGCTTGAAAGTGTAGGACAGAGCGAGCATTCATTTCTTTCTATGAGTCGCAATTCGACTCATTCGAGTGCGGCAAAAGCAGTGGTGCAGCGTTTCTTTTCTTAAGATCTCGCAGCTGCTTGTAAGTATGTCCATCGTTTAAGACGACACAAAACTAGCGTCAGCGGTGCGTCAGTGGGAAGTCGGTGAAGTCGCCATTGGAGCCATAAGCCAGTAATTACGACACGCGAGTCACTCGCACACCATGCAGCATGTACTACAACGCTCGGCCGAGGGACCGGATAGCTCAGTCGGTAGAGCGCTAGACCTTCAACCAAAGGTCCCGTGTTCAAGCCCCCGTCCAGGCGAAAACTATTACACTGTCGTAACGGCTGATGTGCTGGCAACGAAAGCACTACAGAAACGAGTGAGGCCATGTCGCGTTCTGCCGTCAGATTGCATGTAAAGGAGCAGTTGCACTTGTCGGGACACCGCTATGCGACCGGCAGTCGTGGCCGAGTGGTTAAGGCGTCTGACTAGAAATCAGATTCCCTCTGGGAGCGTAGGTTCGAGTCCTACCGACTGCGTTTCCTTTTTGTGTCAAGAGGTGAAGAACATCTCCAACGGAACCGTGAAATGAGCGAATACATGGGAAGCCCTGCGTTCGAGACGCTTGTGAATTTTACAGTTGTCCAGTGAGCGTCGACAAAACACGTAGCTCCTCCGCTGTAGCATATGAGACGTACAAACTGCTGCAATTTGACTTTACATCGTGTATCAGCTTTCTTCGATAGTCTGTTACGAGCCTAGCGCAATGAGTTTATAGACAGCAGTCAGACGACGTTTAAATAGTAACAGCTCCACGCAACGACTACCCAACAGTAAAGGACATGAGGCAATGTGTCAGTATACGTAGTGGGAGGGGTGCTCACGTAATGTGAGCCCGGATAGCTCAGTCGGTAGAGCATTAGGCTTTTAACCTAAGGGTCCAGGGTTCAAGTCCCTGTTCGGGCGGAAATTTTAATACTTTGGTAGCCGCACGTCTAGTAGCGGTGTAAGCACTACGGAAAAGAACGCAGCTACGCCGTTTTCTGGCACTGCAGTGCTTTAAACGGTAGCAGTTGCATGTGTTGCTAGGGTCTTGCGCTACTGGCAGTCGTGGCCGAGTGGTTAAGGCGTCTGACTCGAAATCAGATTCCCCCTGGGAGCGTAGGTTCGAATCCTACCGGCTGCGTGCGATTTTGCATTAAAACGAGCAGAAATTTTCGCACACATGTGACATGCGTGGGTGAATGCGGATCCAAACCAGTGACACCATTCTCAACAAGACGGAAATTTATGTTTAAGAATACTGTTTCGCGACGGCCGCTGTCTGTTGTGCCTATCCGTTCACCTCGCACGGACGCTAGTACTGCAGAAATCAGTCGCACGCCCACGAACACGCCCCCGTCCTTTTGTCGCGCCGTCGCCGTGTTCGTGAGTACGCAGATGTGCTTGAAAGTGTAGGACAGAGCGAGCATTCATTTCTTTCTATGAGTCGCAATTCGACTCATTCGAGTGCGGCAAAAGCAGTGGTGCAGCGTTTCTTTTCTTAAGATCTCGCAGCTGCTTGTAAGTATGTCCATCGTTTAAGACGACACAAAACTAGCGTCAGCGGTGCGTCAGTGGGAAGTCGGTGAAGTCGTCATTGGAGCCATTAGCCAGTAATTACGACACGCGAGTCACTCGCACACCATGCAGCATGTACTACAACGCTCGGCCGAGGGACCGGATAGCTCAGTCGGTAGAGCGCTAGACCTTCAACCAAAGGTCCCGTGTTCAAGCCCCCGTCCAGGCGAAAACTATTACACTGTCGTAACGGCTGATGTGCTGGCAACGAAAGCACTACAGAAACGAGTGAGGCCATGTCGCGTTCTGCCGTCAGATTGCATGTAAAGGAGCAGTTGCACTTGTCGGGACACCGCTATGCGACCGGCAGTCGTGGCCGAGTGGTTAAGGCGTCTGACTAGAAATCAGATTCCCTCTGGGAGCGTAGGTTCGAGTCCTACCGACTGCGTTTCCTTTTTGTGTCAAGAGGTGAAGAACATCTCCAACGGAACCGTGAAATGAGCGAATACATGGGAAGCCCTGCGTTCGAGACGCTTGTGAATTTTACAGTTGTCCAGTGAGCGTCGACAAAACACGTAGCTCCTCCGCTGTAGCATATGAGACGTACAAACTGCTGCAATTTGACTTTACATCGTGTATCAGCTTTCTTCGATAGTCTGTTACGAGCCTAGCGCAATGAGTTTATAGACAGCAGTCAGACGACGTTTAAATAGTAACAGCTCCACGCAACGACTACCCAACAGTAAAGGACATGAGGCAATGTGTCAGTATACGTAGTGGGAGGGGTGCTCACGTAATGTGAGCCCGGATAGCTCAGTCGGTAGAGCATTAGGCTTTTAACCTAAGGGTCCAGGGTTCAAGTCCCTGTTCGGGCGGAAATTTTAATACTTTGGTAGCCGCACGTCTAGTAGCGGTGTAAGCACTACGGAAAAGAACGCAGCTACGCCGTTTTCTGGCACTGCAGTGCTTTAAACGGTAGCAGTTGCATGTGTTGCTAGGGTCTTGCGCTACTGGCAGTCGTGGCCGAGTGGTTAAGGCGTCTGACTCGAAATCAGATTCCCCCTGGGAGCGTAGGTTCGAATCCTACCGGCTGCGTGCGATTTTGCATTAAAACGAGCAGAAATTTTCGCACACATGTGACATGCGTGGGTGAATGCGGATCCAAACCAGTGACACCATTCTCAACAAGACGGAAATTTATGTTTAAGAATACTGTTTCGCGACGGCCGCTGTCTGTTGTGCCTATCCGTTCACCTCGCACGGACGCTAGTACTGCAGAAATCAGTCGCACGCCCACGAACACGCCCCCGTCCTTTTGTCGCGCCGTCGCCGTGTTCGTGAGTACGCAGATGTGCTTGAAAGTGTAGGACAGAGCGAGCATTCATTTCTTTCTATGAGTCGCAATTCGACTCATTCGAGTGCGGCAAAAGCAGTGGTGCAGCGTTTCTTTTCTTAAGATCTCGCAGCTGCTTGTAAGTATGTCCATCGTTTAAGACGACACAAAACTAGCGTCAGCGGTGCGTCAGTGGGAAGTCGGTGAAGTCGCCATTGGAGCCATAAGCCAGTAATTACGACACGCGAGTCACTCGCACACCATGCAGCATGTACTACAACGCTCGGCCGAGGGACCGGATAGCTCAGTCGGTAGAGCGCTAGACCTTCAACCAAAGGTCCCGTGTTCAAGCCCCCGTCCAGGCGAAAACTATTACACTGTCGTAACGGCTGATGTGCTGGCAACGAAAGCACTACAGAAACGAGTGAGGCCATGTCGCGTTCTGCCGTCAGATTGCATGTAAAGGAGCAGTTGCACTTGTCGGGACACCGCTATGCGACCGGCAGTCGTGGCCGAGTGGTTAAGGCGTCTGACTAGAAATCAGATTCCCTCTGGGAGCGTAGGTTCGAGTCCTACCGACTGCGTTTCCTTTTTGTGTCAAGAGGTGAAGAACATCTCCAACGGAACCGTGAAATGAGCGAATACATGGGAAGCCCTGCGTTCGAGACGCTTGTGAATTTTACAGTTGTCCAGTGAGCGTCGACAAAACACGTAGCTCCTCCGCTGTAGCATATGAGACGTACAAACTGCTGCAATTTGACTTTACATCGTGTATCAGCTTTCTTCGATAGTCTGTTACGAGCCTAGCGCAATGAGTTTATAGACAGCAGTCAGACGACGTTTAAATAGTAACAGCTCCACGCAACGACTACCCAACAGTAAAGGACATGAGGCAATGTGTCAGTATACGTAGTGGGAGGGGTGCTCACGTAATGTGAGCCCGGATAGCTCAGTCGGTAGAGCATTAGGCTTTTAACCTAAGGGTCCAGGGTTCAAGTCCCTGTTCGGGCGGAAATTTTAATACTTTGGTAGCCGCACGTCTAGTAGCGGTGTAAGCACTACGGAAAAGAACGCAGCTACGCCGTTTTCTGGCACTGCAGTGCTTTAAACGGTAGCAGTTGCATGTGTTGCTAGGGTCTTGCGCTACTGGCAGTCGTGGCCGAGTGGTTAAGGCGTCTGACTCGAAATCAGATTCCCCCTGGGAGCGTAGGTTCGAATCCTACCGGCTGCGTGCGATTTTGCATTAAAACGAGCAGAAATTTTCGCACACATGTGACATGCGTGGGTGAATGCGGATCCAAACCAGTGACACCATTCTCAACAAGACGGAAATTTATGTTTAAGAATACTGTTTCGCGACGGCCGCTGTCTGTTGTGCCTATCCGTTCACCTCGCACGGACGCTAGTACTGCAGAAATCAGTCGCACGCCCACGAACACGCCCCCGTCCTTTTGTCGCGCCGTCGCCGTGTTCGTGAGTACGCAGATGTGCTTGAAAGTGTAGGACAGAGCGAGCATTCATTTCTTTCTATGAGTCGCAATTCGACTCATTCGAGTGCGGCAAAAGCAGTGGTGCAGCGTTTCTTTTCTTAAGATCTCGCAGCTGCTTGTAAGTATGTCCATCGTTTAAGACGACACAAAACTAGCGTCAGCGGTGCGTCAGTGGGAAGTCGGTGAAGTCGCCATTGGAGCCATAAGCCAGTAATTACGACACGCGAGTCACTCGCACACCATGCAGCATGTACTACAACGCTCGGCCGAGGGACCGGATAGCTCAGTCGGTAGAGCGCTAGACCTTCAACCAAAGGTCCCGTGTTCAAGCCCCCGTCCAGGCGAAAACTATTACACTGTCGTAACGGCTGATGTGCTGGCAACGAAAGCACTACAGAAACGAGTGAGGCCATGTCGCGTTCTGCCGTCAGATTGCATGTAAAGGAGCAGTTGCACTTGTCGGGACACCGCTATGCGACCGGCAGTCGTGGCCGAGTGGTTAAGGCGTCTGACTAGAAATCAGATTCCCTCTGGGAGCGTAGGTTCGAGTCCTACCGACTGCGTTTCCTTTTTGTGTCAAGAGGTGAAGAACATCTCCAACGGAACCGTGAAATGAGCGAATACATGGGAAGCCCTGCGTTCGAGACGCTTGTGAATTTTACAGTTGTCCAGTGAGCGTCGACAAAACACGTAGCTCCTCCGCTGTAGCATATGAGACGTACAAACTGCTGCAATTTGACTTTACATCGTGTATCAGCTTTCTTCGATAGTCTGTTACGAGCCTAGCGCAATGAGTTTATAGACAGCAGTCAGACGACGTTTAAATAGTAACAGCTCCACGCAACGACTACCCAACAGTAAAGGACATGAGGCAATGTGTCAGTATACGTAGTGGGAGGGGTGCTCACGTAATGTGAGCCCGGATAGCTCAGTCGGTAGAGCATTAGGCTTTTAACCTAAGGGTCCAGGGTTCAAGTCCCTGTTCGGGCGGAAATTTTAATACTTTGGTAGCCGCACGTCTAGTAGCGGTGTAAGCACTACGGAAAAGAACGCAGCTACGCCGTTTTCTGGCACTGCAGTGCTTTAAACGGTAGCAGTTGCATGTGTTGCTAGGGTCTTGCGCTACTGGCAGTCGTGGCCGAGTGGTTAAGGCGTCTGACTCGAAATCAGATTCCCCCTGGGAGCGTAGGTTCGAATCCTACCGGCTGCGTGCGATTTTGCATTAAAACGAGCAGAAATTTTCGCACACATGTGACATGCGTGGGTGAATGCGGATCCAAACCAGTGACACCATTCTCAACAAGACGGAAATTTATGTTTAAGAATACTGTTTCGCGACGGCCGCTGTCTGTTGTGCCTATCCGTTCACCTCGCACGGACGCTAGTACTGCAGAAATCAGTCGCACGCCCACGAACACGCCCCCGTCCTTTTGTCGCGCCGTCGCCGTGTTCGTGAGTACGCAGATGTGCTTGAAAGTGTAGGACAGAGCGAGCATTCATTTCTTTCTATGAGTCGCAATTCGACTCATTCGAGTGCGGCAAAAGCAGTGGTGCAGCGTTTCTTTTCTTAAGATCTCGCAGCTGCTTGTAAGTATGTCCATCGTTTAAGACGACACAAAACTAGCGTCAGCGGTGCGTCAGTGGGAAGTCGGTGAAGTCGCCATTGGAGCCATAAGCCAGTAATTACGACACGCGAGTCACTCGCACACCATGCAGCATGTACTACAACGCTCGGCCGAGGGACCGGATAGCTCAGTCGGTAGAGCGCTAGACCTTCAACCAAAGGTCCCGTGTTCAAGCCCCCGTCCAGGCGAAAACTATTACACTGTCGTAACGGCTGATGTGCTGGCAACGAAAGCACTACAGAAACGAGTGAGGCCATGTCGCGTTCTGCCGTCAGATTGCATGTAAAGGAGCAGTTGCACTTGTCGGGACACCGCTATGCGACCGGCAGTCGTGGCCGAGTGGTTAAGGCGTCTGACTAGAAATCAGATTCCCTCTGGGAGCGTAGGTTCGAGTCCTACCGACTGCGTTTCCTTTTTGTGTCAAGAGGTGAAGAACATCTCCAACGGAACCGTGAAATGAGCGAATACATGGGAAGCCCTGCGTTCGAGACGCTTGTGAATTTTACAGTTGTCCAGTGAGCGTCGACAAAACACGTAGCTCCTCCGCTGTAGCATATGAGACGTACAAACTGCTGCAATTTGACTTTACATCGTGTATCAGCTTTCTTCGATAGTCTGTTACGAGCCTAGCGCAATGAGTTTATAGACAGCAGTCAGACGACGTTTAAATAGTAACAGCTCCACGCAACGACTACCCAACAGTAAAGGACATGAGGCAATGTGTCAGTATACGTAGTGGGAGGGGTGCTCACGTAATGTGAGCCCGGATAGCTCAGTCGGTAGAGCATTAGGCTTTTAACCTAAGGGTCCAGGGTTCAAGTCCCTGTTCGGGCGGAAATTTTAATACTTTGGTAGCCGCACGTCTAGTAGCGGTGTAAGCACTACGGAAAAGAACGCAGCTACGCCGTTTTCTGGCACTGCAGTGCTTTAAACGGTAGCAGTTGCATGTGTTGCTAGGGTCTTGCGCTACTGGCAGTCGTGGCCGAGTGGTTAAGGCGTCTGACTCGAAATCAGATTCCCCCTGGGAGCGTAGGTTCGAATCCTACCGGCTGCGTGCGATTTTGCATTAAAACGAGCAGAAATTTTCGCACACATGTGACATGCGTGGGTGAATGCGGATCCAAACCAGTGACACCATTCTCAACAAGACGGAAATTTATGTTTAAGAATACTGTTTCGCGACGGCCGCTGTCTGTTGTGCCTATCCGTTCACCTCGCACGGACGCTAGTACTGCAGAAATCAGTCGCACGCCCACGAACACGCCCCCGTCCTTTTGTCGCGCCGTCGCCGTGTTCGTGAGTACGCAGATGTGCTTGAAAGTGTAGGACAGAGCGAGCATTCATTTCTTTCTATGAGTCGCAATTCGACTCATTCGAGTGCGGCAAAAGCAGTGGTGCAGCGTTTCTTTTCTTAAGATCTCGCAGCTGCTTGTAAGTATGTCCATCGTTTAAGACGACACAAAACTAGCGTCAGCGGTGCGTCAGTGGGAAGTCGGTGAAGTCGCCATTGGAGCCATAAGCCAGTAATTACGACACGCGAGTCACTCGCACACCATGCAGCATGTACTACAACGCTCGGCCGAGGGACCGGATAGCTCAGTCGGTAGAGCGCTAGACCTTCAACCAAAGGTCCCGTGTTCAAGCCCCCGTCCAGGCGAAAACTATTACACTGTCGTAACGGCTGATGTGCTGGCAACGAAAGCACTACAGAAACGAGTGAGGCCATGTCGCGTTCTGCCGTCAGATTGCATGTAAAGGAGCAGTTGCACTTGTCGGGACACCGCTATGCGACCGGCAGTCGTGGCCGAGTGGTTAAGGCGTCTGACTAGAAATCAGATTCCCTCTGGGAGCGTAGGTTCGAGTCCTACCGACTGCGTTTCCTTTTTGTGTCAAGAGGTGAAGAACATCTCCAACGGAACCGTGAAATGAGCGAATACATGGGAAGCCCTGCGTTCGAGACGCTTGTGAATTTTACAGTTGTCCAGTGAGCGTCGACAAAACACGTAGCTCCTCCGCTGTAGCATATGAGACGTACAAACTGCTGCAATTTGACTTTACATCGTGTATCAGCTTTCTTCGATAGTCTGTTACGAGCCTAGCGCAATGAGTTTATAGACAGCAGTCAGACGACGTTTAAATAGTAACAGCTCCACGCAACGACTACCCAACAGTAAAGGACATGAGGCAATGTGTCAGTATACGTAGTGGGAGGGGTGCTCACGTAATGTGAGCCCGGATAGCTCAGTCGGTAGAGCATTAGGCTTTTAACCTAAGGGTCCAGGGTTCAAGTCCCTGTTCGGGCGGAAATTTTAATACTTTGGTAGCCGCACGTCTAGTAGCGGTGTAAGCACTACGGAAAAGAACGCAGCTACGCCGTTTTCTGGCACTGCAGTGCTTTAAACGGTAGCAGTTGCATGTGTTGCTAGGGTCTTGCGCTACTGGCAGTCGTGGCCGAGTGGTTAAGGCGTCTGACTCGAAATCAGATTCCCCCTGGGAGCGTAGGTTCGAATCCTACCGGCTGCGTGCGATTTTGCATTAAAACGAGCAGAAATTTTCGCACACATGTGACATGCGTGGGTGAATGCGGATCCAAACCAGTGACACCATTCTCAACAAGACGGAAATTTATGTTTAAGAATACTGTTTCGCGACGGCCGCTGTCTGTTGTGCCTATCCGTTCACCTCGCACGGACGCTAGTACTGCAGAAATCAGTCGCACGCCCACGAACACGCCCCCGTCCTTTTGTCGCGCCGTCGCCGTGTTCGTGAGTACGCAGATGTGCTTGAAAGTGTAGGACAGAGCGAGCATTCATTTCTTTCTATGAGTCGCAATTCGACTCATTCGAGTGCGGCAAAAGCAGTGGTGCAGCGTTTCTTTTCTTAAGATCTCGCAGCTGCTTGTAAGTATGTCCATCGTTTAAGACGACACAAAACTAGCGTCAGCGGTGCGTCAGTGGGAAGTCGGTGAAGTCGCCATTGGAGCCATAAGCCAGTAATTACGACACGCGAGTCACTCGCACACCATGCAGCATGTACTACAACGCTCGGCCGAGGGACCGGATAGCTCAGTCGGTAGAGCGCTAGACCTTCAACCAAAGGTCCCGTGTTCAAGCCCCCGTCCAGGCGAAAACTATTACACTGTCGTAACGGCTGATGTGCTGGCAACGAAAGCACTACAGAAACGAGTGAGGCCATGTCGCGTTCTGCCGTCAGATTGCATGTAAAGGAGCAGTTGCACTTGTCGGGACACCGCTATGCGACCGGCAGTCGTGGCCGAGTGGTTAAGGCGTCTGACTAGAAATCAGATTCCCTCTGGGAGCGTAGGTTCGAGTCCTACCGACTGCGTTTCCTTTTTGTGTCAAGAGGTGAAGAACATCTCCAACGGAACCGTGAAATGAGCGAATACATGGGAAGCCCTGCGTTCGAGACGCTTGTGAATTTTACAGTTGTCCAGTGAGCGTCGACAAAACACGTAGCTCCTCCGCTGTAGCATATGAGACGTACAAACTGCTGCAATTTGACTTTACATCGTGTATCAGCTTTCTTCGATAGTCTGTTACGAGCCTAGCGCAATGAGTTTATAGACAGCAGTCAGACGACGTTTAAATAGTAACAGCTCCACGCAACGACTACCCAACAGTAAAGGACATGAGGCAATGTGTCAGTATACGTAGTGGGAGGGGTGCTCACGTAATGTGAGCCCGGATAGCTCAGTCGGTAGAGCATTAGGCTTTTAACCTAAGGGTCCAGGGTTCAAGTCCCTGTTCGGGCGGAAATTTTAATACTTTGGTAGCCGCACGTCTAGTAGCGGTGTAAGCACTACGGAAAAGAACGCAGCTACGCCGTTTTCTGGCACTGCAGTGCTTTAAACGGTAGCAGTTGCATGTGTTGCTAGGGTCTTGCGCTACTGGCAGTCGTGGCCGAGTGGTTAAGGCGTCTGACTCGAAATCAGATTCCCCCTGGGAGCGTAGGTTCGAATCCTACCGGCTGCGTGCGATTTTGCATTAAAACGAGCAGAAATTTTCGCACACATGTGACATGCGTGGGTGAATGCGGATCCAAACCAGTGACACCATTCTCAACAAGACGGAAATTTATGTTTAAGAATACTGTTTCGCGACGGCCGCTGTCTGTTGTGCCTATCCGTTCACCTCGCACGGACGCTAGTACTGCAGAAATCAGTCGCACGCCCACGAACACGCCCCCGTCCTTTTGTCGCGCCGTCGCCGTGTTCGTGAGTACGCAGATGTGCTTGAAAGTGTAGGGACAGAGCGAGCATTCATTTCTTTCTATGAGTCGCAATTCGACTCATTCGAGTGCGGCAAAAGCAGTGGTGCAGCGTTTCTTTTCTTAAGATCTCGCAGCTGCTTGTAAGTATGTCCATCGTTTAAGACGACACAAAACTAGCGTCAGCGGTTGCGTCAGTGGGAAGTCGGTGAAGTCGCCATTGGAGCCATAAGCCAGTAATTACGACACGCGAGTCACTCGCACACCATGCAGCATGTACTACAACGCTCGGCCGAGGGACCGGATAGCTCAGTCGGTAGAGCGCTAGACCTTCAACCAAGGTCCCGTGTTCAAGCCCCGTCCAGGCGAAAACTATTACACTGTCGTAACGGCTGATGTGCTGGCAACGAAAGCACTACAGAAACGAGTGAGGCCATGTCGCGTTCTGCCGTCAGATTGCATGTAAAGGAGCAGTTGCACTTGTCGGGACACCGCTATGCGACCGGCAGTCGTGGCCGAGTGGTTAAGGCGTCTGACTAGAAATCAGATTCCCTCTGGGAGCGTAGGTTCGAGTCCTACCGACTGCGTTTCCTTTTTGTGTCAAGAGGTGAAGAACATCTCCAACGGAACCGTGAAATGAGCGAATACATGGGAAGCCCTGCGTTCGAGACGCTTGTGAATTTTACAGTTGTCCAGTGAGCGTCGACAAAACACGTAGCTCCTCCGCTGTAGCATATGAGACGTACAAACTGCTGCAATTTGACTTTACATCGTGTATCAGCTTTCTTCGATAGTCTGTTACGAGCCTAGCGCAATGAGTTTATAGACAGCAGTCAGACGACGTTTAAATAGTAACAGCTCCACGCAACGACTACCCAACAGTAAAGGACATGAGGCAATGTGTCAGTATACGTAGTGGGAGGGGGTGCTCACGTAATGTGAGCCCGGATAGCTCAGTCGGTAGAGCATTAGGCTTTTAACCTAAGGGTCCAGGGTTCAAGTCCCTGTTCGGCGGAAATTTTAATACTTTGGTAGCCGCAACGTCTAGTAGCGGTGTAAGCACTACGGAAAAGAACGCAGCTACGCCGTTTTCTGGCACTGCAGTGCTTTAAACGGTAGCAGTTGCATGTGTTGCTAGGGTCTTGCGCTACTGGCAGTCGTGGCCGAGTGGTTAAGGCGTCTGACTCGAAATCAGATTCCCCCTGGGAGCGTAGGTTCGAATCCTACCGGCTGCGTGCGATTTTGCATTAAAACGAGCAGAAATTTTCGCACACATGTGACATGCGTGGGTGAATGCGGATCCAAACCAGTGACACCATTCTCAACAAGACGGAAATTTATGTTTAAGAATACTGTTTCGCGACGGCCGCTGTCTGTTGTGCCTATCCGTTCACCTCGCACGGACGCTAGTACTGCAGAAATCAGTCGCACGCCCACGAACACGCCCCCGTCCTTTTGTCGCGCCGTCGCCGTGTTCGTGAGTACGCAGATGTGCTTGAAAGTGTAGGACAGAGCGAGCATTCATTTCTTTCTATGAGTCGCAATTCGACTCATTCGAGTGCGGCAAAAGCAGTGGTGCAGCGTTTCTTTTCTTAAGATCTCGCAGCTGCTTGTAAGTATGTCCATCGTTTAAGACGACACAAAACTAGCGTCAGCGGTGCGTCAGTGGGAAGTCGGTGAAGTCGTCATTGGAGCCATTAGCCAGTAATTACGACACGCGAGTCACTCGCACACCATGCAGCATGTACTACAACGCTCGGCCGAGGGACCGGATAGCTCAGTCGGTAGAGCGCTAGACCTTCAACCAAAGGTCCCGTGTTCAAGCCCCCGTCCAGGCGAAAACTATTACACTGTCGTAACGGCTGATGTGCTGGCAACGAAAGCACTACAGAAACGAGTGAGGCCATGTCGCGTTCTGCCGTCAGATTGCATGTAAAGGAGCAGTTGCACTTGTCGGGACACCGCTATGCGACCGGCAGTCGTGGCCGAGTGGTTAAGGCGTCTGACTAGAAATCAGATTCCCTCTGGGAGCGTAGGTTCGAGTCCTACCGACTGCGTTTCCTTTTTGTGTCAAGAGGTGAAGAACATCTCCAACGGAACCGTGAAATGAGCGAATACATGGGAAGCCCTGCGTTCGAGACGCTTGTGAATTTTACAGTTGTCCAGTGAGCGTCGACAAAACACGTAGCTCCTCCGCTGTAGCATATGAGACGTACAAACTGCTGCAATTTGACTTTACATCGTGTATCAGCTTTCTTCGATAGTCTGTTACGAGCCTAGCGCAATGAGTTTATAGACAGCAGTCAGACGACGTTTAAATAGTAACAGCTCCACGCAACGACTACCCAACAGTAAAGGACATGAGGCAATGTGTCAGTATACGTAGTGGGAGGGGTGCTCACGTAATGTGAGCCCGGATAGCTCAGTCGGTAGAGCATTAGGCTTTTAACCTAAGGGTCCAGGGTTCAAGTCCCTGTTCGGGCGGAAATTTTAATACTTTGGTAGCCGCACGTCTAGTAGCGGTGTAAGCACTACGGAAAAGAACGCAGCTACGCCGTTTTCTGGCACTGCAGTGCTTTAAAACGGTAGCAGTTGCATGTGTTGCTAGGGTCTTGCGCTACTGGCAGTCGTGGCCGAGTGGTTAAGGCGTCTGACTCGAAATCAGATTCCCCCTGGGAGCGTAGGTTCGAATCCTACCGGCTGCGTGCGATTTTGCATTAAAACGAGCAGAAATTTTCGCACACATGTGACATGCGTGGGTGAATGCGGATCCAAACCAGTGACACCATTCTCAACAAGACGGAAATTTATGTTTAAGAATACTGTTTCGCGACGGCCGCTGTCTGTTGTGCCTATCCGTTCACCTCGCACGGACGCTAGTACTGCAGAAATCAGTCGCACGCCCACGAACACGCCCCCGTCCTTTTGTCGCGCCGTCGCCGTGTTCGTGAGTACGCAGATGTGCTTGAAAGTGTAGGACAGAGCGAGCATTCATTTCTTTCTATGAGTCGCAATTCGACTCATTCGAGTGCGGCAAAAGCAGTGGTGCAGCGTTTCTTTTCTTAAGATCTCGCAGCTGCTTGTAAGTATGTCCATCGTTTAAGACGACACAAAACTAGCGTCAGCGGTGCGTCAGTGGGAAGTCGGTGAAGTCGCCATTGGAGCCATAAGCCAGTAATTACGACACGCGAGTCACTCGCACACCATGCAGCATGTACTACAACGCTCGGCCGAGGGACCGGATAGCTCAGTCGGTAGAGCGCTAGACCTTCAACCAAAGGTCCCGTGTTCAAGCCCCCCGTCCAGGCGAAAACTATTACACTGTCGTAACGGCTGATGTGCTGGCAACGAAAGCACTACAGAAACGAGTGAGGCCATGTCGCGTTCTGCCGTCAGATTGCATGTAAAGGAGCAGTTGCACTTGTCGGGACACCGCTATGCGACCGGCAGTCGTGGCCGAGTGGTTAAGGCGTCTGACTAGAAATCAGATTCCCTCTGGGAGCGTAGGTTCGAGTCCTACCGACTGCGTTTCCTTTTTGTGTCAAGAGGTGAAGAACATCTCCAACGGAACCGTGAAATGAGCGAATACATGGGAAGCCCTGCGTTCGAGACGCTTGTGAATTTTACAGTTGTCCAGTGAGCGTCGACAAAACACGTAGCTCCTCCGCTGTAGCATATGAGACGTACAAACTGCTGCAATTTGACTTTACATCGTGTATCAGCTTTCTTCGATAGTCTGTTACGAGCCTAGCGCAATGAGTTTATAGACAGCAGTCAGACGACGTTTAAATAGTAACAGCTCCACGCAACGACTACCCCAACAGTAAAGGACATGAGGCAATGTGTCAGTATACGTAGTGGGAGGGGTGCTCACGTAATGTGAGCCCGGATAGCTCAGTCGGTAGAGCATTAGGCTTTTAACCTAAGGGTCCAGGGTTCAAGTCCCTGTTCGGGCGGAAATTTTAATACTTTGGTAGCCGCACGTCTAGTAGCGGTGTAAGCACTACGGAAAAGAACGCAGCTACGCCGTTTTCTGGCACTGCAGTGCTTTAAACGGTAGCAGTTGCATGTGTTGCTAGGGTCTTGCGCTACTGGCAGTCGTGGCCGAGTGGTTAAGGCGTCTGACTCGAAATCAGATTCCCCCTGGGAGCGTAGGTTCGAATCCTACCGGCTGCGTGCGATTTTGCATTAAAACGAGCAGAAATTTTCGCACACATGTGACATGCGTGGGTGAATGCGGATCCAAACCAGTGACACCATTCTCAACAAGACGGAAATTTATGTTTAAGAATACTGTTTCGCGACGGCCGCTGTCTGTTGTGCCTATCCGTTCACCTCGCACGGACGCTAGTACTGCAGAAATCAGTCGCACGCCCACGAACACGCCCCCGTCCTTTTGTCGCGCCGTCGCCGTGTTCGTGAGTACGCAGATGTGCTTGAAAGTGTAGGACAGAGCGAGCATTCATTTCTTTCTATGAGTCGCAATTCGACTCATTCGAGTGCGGCA
>NW_026048622.1:45000-50000 GCF_023864345.2 Schistocerca serialis cubense | reverse complement strand
TTCACCTAACCTACGTTGTACCTTAACCTAACCTACGTTGTACCTTAACCTAACCTACGTTGTACCTTAACCTAACCTACGTTGTACCTTAACCTAACCTACGTTGTACCTTAACCTAACCTACGTTGTACCTTAACCTAACCTACGTTGTACCTTAACCTAACCTACGTTGTACCTTAACCTAACCTACGTTGTACCTTAACCTAACCTACGTTGTGCCTTAACCTAACCTACGTTGTGCCTTAACCTAACCTACGTTGTGCCTTAACCTAACCTACGTTGTGCCTTAACCTAACCTATGTTGTGCCTTAACCTAACCTATGTTGTGCCTTAACCTAACCTATGTTGTGCCTTAACCTAACCTATGTTGTGCCTTAACCTAACCTATGTTGTGCCTTAACCTAACCTATGTTGTGCCTTAACCTAACCTATGTTGTGCCTTAACCTAACCTATGTTGTGCCTTAACCTAACCTACGTTGTGCCTTAACCTAACCTACGTTGTGCCTTAACCTAACCTACGTTGTGCCTTAACCTAACCTACGTTGTGCCTTAACCTAACCTACGTTGTGCCTTAACCTAACCTACGTTGTGCCTTAACCTAACCTACGTTGTGCCTTAACCTAACCTACGTTGTGCCTTAACCTAACCTACGTTGTGCCTTAACCTAACCTACGTTGTGCCTTAACCTAACCTACGTTGTGCCTTAACCTAACCTACGTTGTGCCTTAACCTAACCTACGTTGTGCCTTAACCTAACCTACGTTGTGCCTTAACCTAACCTACGTTGTGCCTTAACCTAACCTACGTTGTGCCTTAACCTAACCTACGTTGTGCCTTAACCTAACCTACGTTGTGCCTTAACCTAACCTACGTTGTGCCTTAACCTAACCTACGTTGTGCCTTAACCTAACCTACGTTGTGCCTTAACCTAACCTACGTTGTGCCTTAACCTAACCTACGTTGTGCCTTAACCTAACCTACGTTGTGCCTTAACCTAACCTACGTTGTGCCTTAACCTAACCTACGTTGTGCCTTAACCTAACCTACGTTGTGCCTTAACCTAACCTACGTTGTGCCTTAACCTAACCTACGTTGTGCCTTAACCTAACCTACGTTGTGCCTTAACCTAACCTATGTTGTGCCTTAACCTAACCTATGTTGTGCCTTAACCTAACCTATGTTGTGCCTTAACCTAACCTATGTTGTGCCTTAACCTAACCTATGTTGTGCCTTAACCTAACCTATGTTGTGCCTTAACCTAACCTATGTTGTGCCTTAACCTAACCTATGTTGTGCCTTAACCTAACCTATGTTGTGCCTTAACCTAACCTATGTTGTGCCTTAACCTAACCTACGTTGTGCCTTAACCTAACCCATATTGTACCTTAACCTAACCCATATTGTACCTTAACCTAACCCATATTGTACCTTAACCTAACCCATATTGTACCTTAACCTAACCCATATTGTACCTTAACGTAACCTAATTTGTGCCTTAACGTAACCTAATTTGTGCCTTAACGTAACCTAATTTGTGCCTTAACGTAACCTAATTTGTGCCTTAACGTAACCTAATTTGTGCCTTAACGTAACCTAATTTGTGCCTTAACGTAACCTAATTTGTGCCTTAACGTAACCTAATTTGTGCCTTAACGTAACCTAATTTGTGCCTTAACGTAACCTAATTTGTGCCTTAACGTAACCTAATTTGTGCCTTAACGTAACCTAATTTGTGCCTTAACGTAACCTAATTTGTGCCTTAACGTAACCTAATTTGTGCCTTAACGTAACCTAATTTGTGCCTTAACGTAACCTAATTTGTGCCTTAACGTAACCTAATTTGTGCCTTAACGTAACCTAATTTGTGCCTTAACGTAACCTAATTTGTGCCTTAACGTAACCTAATTTGTGCCTTAACGTAACCTAATTTGTGCCTTAACGTAACCTAATTTGTGCCTTAACGTAACCTAATTTGTGCCTTAACGTAACCCATGTTGTGCCTTAACGTAACCCATGTTGTGCCTTAACGTAACCCAATTTGTGCCTTAACGTAACCCATGTTGTGCCTTAACCTAACCTATATTGTGCCTCAACCTAACCTATATTGCGCCTTAACCTGACGCACGTTGTCGCTGAACCTGCTCTGTAATTGTTATGCAACTCGTTAAATTAGTGTAGTGTTGCCTAACCGCAACCCTCGCAATATAGTTCGCTATTCGCACTGCCCGGTCCCCTGTGTATCGCGTCATGTTAAACACCTTGCAGGTGTTGCTGACTTTCCACATGCTCCTGCTATACACTGTAATGTGGATAGCAGCAGGACGTACATGCCCCCCCCCCTTCCCCCCTGCCTTCGCAAGCTGGTCGTTGAGAAGTTTGCATGTTCAATGCCCTTCGCATGCCGACGTACTCAGCCTACGTTGTGGTACGGCCTGTCACCTGTCCGCCGATGTACGCAAAACCCACAAACTGTACTGCACATTGGTCCGTATGTACTGAATGATACATCGTGGCACATGTGTGACCGTACGACGACTGCGCCTAGCAACGGCAGACCATACAGTCCAAATATTGTGCACGCAGCTACGTGTCGTCTCCCTATAAGAGCTGGATTGCAGTGTGGTACGCCATTCAGACGTGTGGGAGGAACGGACGCCCTGGATGGCGATCAGCATGAGCAGTCTGTTGATGTAGTGGAGCGTGTATTCGGACGTAGTCGTCTCTTCTCACACACCGTGATAGCATGTTGCACCGCGTTCCACATCTGCGACATCCTGCAGAGGCCGGCTGACAGTCGTTCGCGCAATGGACACCGCATACGTACGGGGGCTACCTTCCACGTGTTCTCGAGGCGTGCACATGTTGTTGCGTCTATGTGGGCAGACGTAGTGTGTTGTGACACCTGACACAGGCATGCAATACTCGTTGCAAATGGCGATGGACGTCTACGTTTGCTGGTGACGTTACGCAAATGAACAACAGGTAACCCGTTGTGGTGCGGTTGTTCTCGCTAGAGGTGAATCAGTGTTGGCGACGATCGGTCGAGCTATTAACCGGTTGTTTCAGGGATACCCACCATGCCCACGAACGTGAAAGGGGACCCACCATGCCCACGAACGCGAAAGGGGATCTGGGTGTGAGGCGATACGCGGCGGTGGCTGGGTGGGACCGTCCCCGGCCGGTGAGGGGGGGCCGCCCGGCGTGCTGGCAGCGCGGTGCGTGGGCGCACGCGCTACAGCCGGCTGGTGGGGGCGGCCAGTGGCAGGCGCGCCGGCCGACGGACGCGGCAGGCGGCGCAGCTGCGCGCCGGCGCCCCCTGCTCGCGGCGCCTTGCGGCCAAAGTAGGTCCTCGCGGGCCCGGTGCGAAGCGCGGTGGCCATCTGCAGTGTGCTGGTCCGATTGAGGACTGTGTGCGCTGAGGATGCGCCGCCGCCCGGCGCTCGGCGCCGCGACGCCGTCTGCTGCTCGGTCGCCCCAGCGGTTCTCGCAGGTGGTTTGTATCGCAGCTGTGCGGACGTGTTGGCGCGTGCGCTGTGCTGGGAGAGTTCGCTTCGGCACCCAAGTGGGGCTTTTGTCCTTCTGTGGCGCTGGCGTTGGAGCTGCCGGTCACCGTAGGTGGCGCGTGTTGTCTCCCGCCGGCAATGCCACGACAGCACGCTCCCGGGCCTCTGTCGGCAGCGGCAAGCTCAGTTGGGAGCACGGGTGGTCGCACCTAAAGCGTCTACTCGCCTAACTCCGGGCGATTGCGCCTCTCTCGAACCCGACCAAGTACTTAGGACGGCGCTGCGCGCCGCCGGGACCTGAGAGGGTTTCGAGGTGTGTTGTGCAGGGGAGCTCAGCCTCCTCCTGTTTGCAGAATAATTGAGCGGACGCTTGCGTGTTCGCGCGGGCCCCCGGGACACACTCCCGGGCGGCCGGCTGCTCAGCTCTAGTTGACGCAGCTCCCTGGTTGATCCTGCCAGTAGTCATATGCTTGTCTCAAAGATTAAGCCATGCATGTCTCAGTACAAGCCGCATTAAGGTGAAACCGCGAATGGCTCATTAAATCAGTTATGGTTCCTTAGATCGTACCCACGTTACTTGGATAACTGTGGTAATTCTAGAGCTAATACATGCAAACAGAGTCCCGACCAGAGATGGAAGGGACGCTTTTATTAGATCAAAACCAATCGGTCGGCTCGTCCGGTCCGTTTGCCTTGGTGACTCTGAATAACTTTGGGCTGATCGCACGGTCCTCGTACCGGCGACGCATCTTTCAAATGTCTGCCTTATCAACTGTCGATGGTAGGTTCTGCGCCTACCATGGTTGTAACGGGTAACGGGGAATCAGGGTTCGATTCCGGAGAGGGAGCCTGAGAAACGGCTACCACATCCAAGGAAGGCAGCAGGCGCGCAAATTACCCACTCCCGGCACGGGGAGGTAGTGACGAAAAATAACGATACGGGACTCATCCGAGGCCCCGTAATCGGAATGAGTACACTTTAAATCCTTTAACGAGTATCTATTGGAGGGCAAGTCTGGTGCCAGCAGCCGCGGTAATTCCAGCTCCAATAGCGTATATTAAAGTTGTTGCGGTTAAAAAGCTCGTAGTTGGATTTGTGTCCCACGCTGTTGGTTCACCGCCCGTCGGTGTTTAACTGGCATGTATCGTGGGACGTCCTGCCGGTGGGGCGAGCCGAAGGCGTGCGACCGCCTCGTGCGTGCTCGTGCGTCCCGAGGCGGACCCCGTTGAAATCCTACCAGGGTGCTCTTTATTGAGTGTCTCGGTGGGCCGGCACGTTTACTTTGAACAAATTAGAGTGCTTAAAGCAGGCAAGCCCGCCTGAATACTGTGTGCATGGAATAATGGAATAGGACCTCGGTTCTATTTTGTTGGTTTTCGGAACCCGAGGTAATGATTAATAGGGACAGGCGGGGGCATTCGTATTGCGACGTTAGAGGTGAAATTCTTGGATCGTCGCAAGACGAACAGAAGCGAAAGCATTTGCCAAGTATGTT